>NW_027187341.1:2008758-2013701 GCF_028583685.1 Petaurus breviceps papuanus | reverse complement strand
GAAAGAAAGAAAGAAAGAAAGAAAGAAAGAAAGAAAAAGAAAGAAAGAAAGAAAGAAAGAAAGAAAGAAAGAAAGAAAGAAAGAAAGAAAGAAAGGAAGGAAGGAAGGAAGGAAGAAAGAAAGAAAAAGAAAGAAAGAGAGAGAGAGAGAGAGAGAGAAAGAAAGAAAGAAAGAAAGAAAGAAAGAAAGAAAGAAAGAAAGAAAGAAAGAAAGAAAGAAAGAAAGAAAGGAGGAAGGAAAGAAGGAAAGAAGGAAGGAAGGAAGGAAGGAAGGAAGGAAGGAAGGAAGGAAGGAAGGAAGGAAGGAAGGAAGGAAAGAAGGAAGGAAGGAAGGAAGGAGCACATGATGTAATTATAATGACCAAAACTGATCTCAAAGAATAGTTGAAAAATGAACCTGCCTCATTCTTTGGAAGAGGTGGGGAACTATGGACATGGAATATTGTGTAATCTATCAGACATAATACTTTTCTTGGTTTTGTTGAACAGTTTTTCTTCATCTTTCCTTACAAATCTTTGTTACATGGAGTGGCTTGGGAAGGGGATAATTCACGTTGGACCAGTACCCTGTTAGTTCAGATTCAACTTCAAGTTGAAATGAGGTATTTTAAGGTCATTCACCAGTTAACAAAAGGAGGTTTACTTAGCCATAGCATAGAAAAGGTATTCAACAAGGATATTCCAGCACTTGCTTCATTTGGACTTTGCCCTACTCATCTGGTCAGCAAGGAGGAGCTTGGATACTCCCTAGGTCTTGAGATATTCTCCAAGTCTGAAGCACCCCAACTCCATTTTGGTAGGTTGTTTTATGGCATTTGGTAACCAGGAAACCACTATAACCCCAAGGCTATGAGAAGCTGATGCCCAGCTTGAGTCTTGACTTTTGTGCTAATCAAGTCCCAAGGACAGCTGTGTCATTTTTCAGAGATAAATTAGCCTAAACCATGTTGAGGGGTGTAGGGTAGAGTTGGGGGTGGTAGAAAGGGGAACTCTGATAAATAGTGGTCCTATCACAGATGGAAAAGAATATATTTGGAAATGTAGGTAAAGTAAAAGGAATAGTGATCATACCTGTATGATTTTAATGCTATAGGGAATTCCTGGATGAAAAATTCCAGATAGTGAATTCTCTGAAACCTATAGTCTTAGAGAATTGCTTAGGATGATGAGAGGTCACTGATTTACCTGGGGTTATACAGCCAATGTCAAGGGCAGGAAATGAAATCAGGCCTGCTTCAACCCTCCTCTCCACATCCATGAATATCCATGAACATAAGATAATTTTTTTTAAAAAAATGAATTGCTCTTGTACTGGATGGGGAAATTTGCCCAGAAAGCAAAAGAAGTAATAGTCACAGAATCACAATCTCCAACTAGACAAATCCTGGATGACCCCTTTTCCACCATGTTATTGATGGGATTAGTATCCAGGTTCATATTGAACTCTCTGACTCAGGAAGACTTCTATTCAAGCCTCCACCTTTAATATATACTGGCTGAGTGAATTGTATAAATCACTTAAACTCTCAGTGACCCCAGGATGCTTTCTAAATTGTAGAGCTCCCTAGATGGATATAATCATGGGTTTGGTTTAAAAAAAAAGTTAGGATGTTTTTCCTGACATCTAGTCTCAATTTTCCTGTCTGCACCCTACTCTGCCCTGTATACACCATCAGAAGTATTGTGTTCAGTCCCGATCACCACATTTTGAAAGGATATGAACCAACTGGAGTGTCCAAAATTAAACTAAATTTAATTCCATAATCATGTATTGAGTGCTGACCCCCAATACCTTGCTAGGCATTTGTGGTACAAAGATCCCCCCCCCAATTTTTTTAAACAGACCTTCTCTCAAGAAGCTTGCATTCTACTTAGGGAGAGGAAAGAAATAAGGATGGAATGGGGGATACTGAGGGAATTTGAGAAAAGAAGACACAAAAAATGTGTTGTCACAAAGAGTAAGGATTTACTCTTCTTTCTTAGAATGAATTGGCTTCCCTGTAACTTTTGCATATTGTGCATTAGAACTAGGCCCAACGTGCAGAAGTTATTATTTCAGCTCCTTATGAGAAAAGTCTTCTGACAACCAGAGCTGTACAGAACTGGAGAATTTTTTCAGGAGGTGGTCGTCCTCTGTGACCTGTTACGTGTCTCTCACCTTCAGAGCAAGTAGCACCTGGTATTCTGTGGCCCAGGCAAGGCCTAGAAAGGCCTGGGATAGAACACAGGAATCAGGGAAGGCTCTCTGTGGGGAGGTGCAGAGGTCAGTTCTAAATCACAGGTGTCCAGCTGTAGAGCCTGACAATTTAGATAGGTCCATTTAGCCTTTAGGTAATGGAGTTGGAGTGGCAGATGGGGCTCTGCCCCAAGGGATGCTGACCACATTGGAATGGGAACAAGTACAGGCAGAAATGATTCATGGATGTCACAGGAATTCCAAGCAATGGTTTGTCAGTTCAGATGCAGCTTAGCCTTGTAATGGCATTCAAGAACATGACCTTTCCCCATTCCCTTCCCTGACTATTATCTGTGCTGTAGCTGGATGTGCTAGACCCAATTCTTTAAGACTAAATTAAAATGTTAACATCAACCCCATGGTCCAGTAGATCTTAGAAAATATGGTTCACATATTGCAGAAACTTCACTGCTCACCAACGTGATCACTCTACAATCCAAATGACAAGACTGTAAGTTGAAATCAGGCAAATAAAAATTGGATGGTGATCTACTCCTTATAATCCTAAATCCTTACTAGATTATACCCTTCCCCTAATATTCTCCCCACCCCACCCCGTCCCCAAGCAGGTCCAGTTTGGTGAATAGAATAGTTTGCAACTGATGGTCCAGAAGAAAAACGTTTATCAGGAAAATATTTGAGGATGGCAATTATGTTCAAACAGGGTAGTCATGACTACCAATTTTAAAAAATTATACAAACAAGATAACTTCAACAAGAGAGGTTAAAAGTCAGATGAACGCTTTTCTTTGTTTTGTCTCTATAAAGTCATGGAGGGTCTAGAATTCTGGTACCACCAGGGAATATATACAGCCTATAGGATTGTTTCATAAATATAGAATTACATGGAACCTTAAAAATCACCTGATCAATCCTCTAACATCATTGTTGCTGTTGTTCAGTCATTTTTCAGTCATGTCCAATTCTGTGACCCTATTTTGGGATTTTCTTGGCAAAGAACCACTGGAGTGGTTTGCCATTTCCTTCTCCAGCTCATTTTCCAGATGAGGAAACTGAAGCAAGCAGGGCTAAGTGATTTGCCCAGGGTCACATAGCTAGTAAACATCTCAGGCCAAATTTGAACTCAGGAAAATGAATATTCTTGACTCCAGGCTCGGCCCTTTATCTGCTGAGTCATTCTAACTTTATAGACTAGGAAATGTTATGGGAATGGGAATCTAAGATCTTCCCTGCCCCTTGGCCCTTTGATAAGCTTAAGTGACTCTGAGAATCTTCCTTGATTTGAAAATACACTCTGCCCCCTAATAGGCTAAATGTGGTCACATGGAGCCTGTAGCAGGAGGCTTGTTTTTCAGAAATGCCCACACCTTGTTGCTTCATGATTGGGCAGTGGGTCAAGAGAGTTGTGATATTCTCGGAGCCAGGAGAAGGCTATATATACCCTGATGTGAGATTTTGCTTTGGGGCTCACTTTGAGAAGACTTGTGTGACTTGGTCAGATGAGACTCTTGGCAGCCGTTGAACCCCCAGCTTTGAAAACACAGATGTTGGTGCTTCCCTCTCTGGTAACTAAGTATGGATGTAATGGTGAGACAGTTGGAAGCCTGTCTGCTGATGTTTCTCTGTATTTGTTGTCTGCTTGTAACTTGTTTGTATTCTCTGAAGTTTTTGGGGTGCTGACCTTTTTCCCCTGAACTAGGTAAATGACATATGTTTGATGAAAGCAAGATTGTTAACCCATTTTGAGTTGCTTTCCTTTAAAAAGGAGACCTAAGAACCTGTGATGGCAGCCACCCTGCCATGCTAGGGTGCTTGCTGCTACAGAAATCAAGGCCTAGCGGTAAAGTAACTTGCCTAAAATCTTGTAAGTTTTAGTAGTGGTAGCAAAGCTGGGATTACATTCTAAATGTAATACTCTTTTTGTCCTATCTTGCTACTACCCTATTAATGGAGCCATCTAGAAACACGCTGATGTTTTAAAGAGCTGGTGATGGGGCAGTACACCTGACTCTACTATACCAGAGGCATTTTTGTAGTCTTTCTAGTGAAACAGGGGCTTTGCATAAGCTAATAAGCAAGAGAAAGGAAAGGGGGGAGAATATTGGTAGGGAGGCTGCATTGGCCTAGTGGTAGCAATGGTGGTTGGAGTAAGTTAGAGCAGGAGGGGTATCTGGAGATTGTCCAGTACAACTCCCTCATCATACAGATGAGGAAACTGAGATCTAGATAATGGCAGCAATTTGTTCATGTTTATAGTAGAATTAGACTTGTTTCTGGATTCAGCACCTAGTGTAGTAGATAATGTACTTGTAGGGGCAACCACATTGGCATACCCAGGACAGCTGCTAGCACAGGTTCTTAGATCTGTTTTACTAGGAAAGATAGCTGTTCAAGAGGTCAACAATCTTTTTTAATCACATTCACGAGTTCCGGGGAAGCATCAGCACCCTGAACTACAGAGAAAATACAGAGGAAACACAAGCAGAGAAATGAAGACCAACAGAAAGGGCTCTGACTGCCTGAATCAAAGCAATATTGCTCTACACTTTACATACATCCCTGGGTTGAGAGAGCCTTTACATCTGAGCAGTCAGGGAGCTCTGAACATACCATCACTCAGAATCTCAATCAGGAAATCACAAGATCCTTCTCATAAGCGAGCCCCCAAAGTGAAATACCAACTCAGAGTGTGTGTGTGTATATATATATATATATATATATATATATATATATATATATATATATAT
>NW_027187341.1:1990334-2008748 GCF_028583685.1 Petaurus breviceps papuanus | reverse complement strand
TATATATATATATATATATATATATATATATATATATATATATATATGTATATGTGTGTATGCATATATACATATATATGTATGTGTGTATGTATGTGTGTGTAAGAGTTTGCTCTTGCAAGTAATGGGTTCAGCCTGGATAATTTCCTTCTCAGTTGTGTTCATGATTAATCATTCCCCAATGAAGTTATAAGGAAATCCACCATATATTCCAGAAATTCTGAGATTCCTGAGTCCTAAAATGGTCTTGGGAGCTTAGTTCAGGAGGCAGAATAAAATCAACCAATGGACAGCTAGAGCAAACTTAAGGACATGTGAGTACAACAGGGTTGTCCACAAAGACTTTTTGTTTTTGTTATACATCACCATGGGAGGATCTGGTATTGTTTGTTGGGATACTGTCCAAGGAGCACCCATGAAGTCTACAGTCAGGAACAAACTGTCCATGAGACACCACATTTGGTTGGATATGGTGAATATTGACTGAGTGCTCTCCAAAGTACTTGGACTCCCTGAGGTTTAAAATAGCTAAGCAGGTGGAAGGCAATAAGGATACCCAATGGGATTGAAGAAGAGACAGTCAGGATCAGATCAGGACCTCCAGCTGAGTTCACTAACAAATGAATGTTAGTCAGATCTTGCCAACCTCAATGTGAGCTCTGTTGTCTCAGACAATATCAGCCAAGCCTTCCAGGAATCAATCATTGAGGACTGGCTCATTTGAAGAGAAGTCCTGAGCCAAAATCCTGAAAGGTATATTTGATTATCTCCCCTAGCCCCTGGAGTATCTGGCAGATTTCTGCTTGCAATAGGTCATCAAAAGCAAGCCAGCTTCCCTAAATGCATTCTTCCCAGTGGCTCAGCAAGGGATTTTGCCAAGATGTACAGGAGCACCCAACACATGGCAATTCTCCACAAATGGGAATCCATGGAAGTCACCTTGGCCCAATCTTTCTGGAGGGAGTTCAGATCCATAAATAACCAGCTATAGGCTAAAAAGCTAGGGAATTTAGTGGACTGATTGGATACCTTTTCTGCCAGAATCAATGCATTAGTAAAGGACATTTCACTGATTCCTACTTGTTCCTGTAGCCATCTGTCTTTCTCCCATAAAAAATGATTAGGCCCTAGAATGTGGTGTTGTCACTCAGGAATTTGGTATTTTTCCTTGTGAACTGAGTCAACTGCTGCAGGCAAGGGGGGTTTTGAGTTTGTTGAGCAACCAGCTACTGATGCTGAGCAGGCAACAGCTGGGTAAAGGCAGTGGAGTCTGGTCCAGAATCTTGATACCATCACAGTATCCTTCAAGGATGTCCAGTTTGCTATCCAAAGAAGTCTAGACCACTCTCTTGGGGGAGGACTCAAACAATGAACACTTCTTAATCACAGGAGGGAAAGAGGGGGGTTGTTGCTAGCAGCCATTCACAACTTCCAGTCAATCATATTGCTTCCCACACCTCAGCTATGTAATCAATCATGTTTCCCTCAACCCCACATTGTCACTTACCTTGTTTTGTTCTTTGTTCTGTACTCCCAAAACTTATAAAAGGGGGGCTGTCTACTTGTTCGAGGTCTTTGACTGAAAATTAAGGTATCCATTGACCCATCTTATTCTCAGGTTTTATACCCTGTGAATAAATGTTATCTTGCTCAAAGAAATATGCCTCAGTTTACTTTTTTTGTTAAATAGCACTCAGTTTGAGTACAGACCACTGAAGCTTTCCAGAGAGATGCTCACAGCAGGCAGAAAGGGGAAAGTAGTCAGGGAAGAAACAGGGGTGAAGACTGAAAAATAGATAGGAAGAATTTGAATTCCAGGAAAGCTGGGTGAATTTGGGGTAGTATCAGGTAAGGGAGAGATTCTTAATTACCAGAAATTATATTTTGATTAACTTGGATTTGATTTAGCAGCAGCATCTACTTGAAAGGAGGAAAACATGTGTGATTATGGCCATCCTTACTTCCCTTCTACTTAAACCCTGAATTTGTGCTCTAAGCTGATCATGACTGTTGAAGCACCAACAGAAGGGTCCCCTAAATGCTGCTCTAGGATTAAGATATTTTGTGATGGAGTCAGAACCCACTTAAAACCATAGTTTCTGAGGTCCCACTGATGTATGGATTTAACCAGCCAAGCAGAAGGTAACATTCATTCAAAGCAAGAGATGTTTAATTAAAACATTTGCATAGTAAGATAAGTGGCCAAAATGCTTTTCCCCATATGGATAGGGGCACCCTCTTCCAATTTACCATCTTGGGGAAAGAGATACGTGAAGAAAATACATGTGACCAGGTTCCCAAGTATGACATACACATAGGGGACACATGCAGAAGGTAGTAACAAATATAAACAGAGACCATACATGAATGATACACGCATGAAACATATATGGCTAGAGCACACATATATGGTCAGGGAAGTACAGGGTTCTAATGTTCAAAGCTTCCAATGCTTCTTATAATGCCTGCTCATAAACCACTTTCTCTCCTGAAATCAAAACCTTGGCAGCTCTGTTTGTCTTCCCTGTCATTCCCTGCTAGGTATCTAAATTGCATTCTGCAGTCTCTGCTGGGTGTCTCCACTTTATTCTGCTACCATCTGCTGGAGTTCTGTGATACATGGCATCTTACTAGATTGTGGCTGGGAGGAAGTCAGTTCTGAAAAGTCCATAAATCTAGGTTATTATTTTCTGATTTGGGTTACTCTGCTGCCTTCATTTTATATTTCTGCATTTGTTATGAACTCCTTTCCACAGTGTTTTGCCTTTCCCCAGTGCTTTACACAGTACCTGTGCACCTAGTAAGCTTTTAATGAACCTTTATTGATACAAAATCACTGATTTTTCTATGCAATAGTAAGATCCTCATGCCTGGAAATAATCAAGAAAGCCTGGATGACCACTTGTGAATCATCTGCTGTGAGGGAAGTCATGTTTTAGGTACAAGTTGAAAGAGATGAGACTGTTCCTTCCAGCTCTAGAATTCTATGTGGATATGTGTAAATGGAATTCATAATACTTGAAATTAAATGATGAAGCCTCCCATAAATATATGGTAGTTTGATCCTAAAGAACAGAATACCCTTATTAAGTCCCCTCTCCAACCTCACCCTGCTTCTCACCCCTTTGCTGGCAATAAGCAGCACCACCTCCTACATTGCTACAAAATACCAGCTCAAAGAGAACTCAGCTGCCTGGTTTATAGCTTCTCTGGACACTGAAATGAGTTCTAACCTACTGGTAAACAAAAATCCTATTTGTGACAGCAAAGAATATCAATAACTACTCATGAATGAGATTTTTCATAAAATACACTTCTATAATAAACCAGAGAACTAATTGCAAGAGGGCTTCCCCACCCGGCTACCTTTTATCCCCCCTTTTCATTTAAAAATGTTTTAAAAGTTTCCATGCTATGCATGGCTTTGGGAACATTTGAATCCAAGGGGTTGGCAATTTCTAACCTTTTAATGATTAATTAGAAATATTAAAACCAAAAGAATGTATCTTCTAAATATTGAGTTTGTGATGCTGATAAGGACCATTTAATTCACATGCTATTTTAGTGTCTTCTTATACTTAGCTATTGGAACTAGGTACGCAGAGAAATTAAAAAAGATTTTAAGAATAATTCAGGAGCACTGCTGCTATTGATAATATAAAATCTTTATTGCTTGGAAAATTAAATCCAAAGGCTGAAGTATTTTAGATTTTCTTATCACTATTGGCTGAAAGTTTTCTCCATTTATTTTAGATCTGACTAGTCTGTGGCCTTCTGTATAGTTCCTAAAGTTCCCTTAATCTGGTTTACATCAACACTACAATCCTTCAGGGAGAGTTGCCACCATTTCTTCTCTGAGAATGGCTTGCTTTCTCCTACTCCTCCCCTCAACCATATGGAGTTCTCTGAAAGAAAAACTCTAAGATCTCCTCCCTGCAGAGCCTGCTCCCTTCCTGTTGTCACAAAAACTCAGGGTCATTGGAACCTCTCCTCTTCCTGAACAGAAGTTTTCATTTCCTGCTAGGACTCACGGCTTCACTTGCCTCCTGAAATAGGCTTAAAATGTCTCCTGAAGTGAGACTACTTCCTCTGTCACAATTGTCCTTTCCAGATTCCTATTTATTCATATTCTACTTTATGCTTGTTTCTCAGTCACAGAAGTTATGTGTACTTGACAAGAGATGAAACTGAAATTCAATAATTACTTGGTAGTGTGATCAATTAAAGCGACCATATCAGATCATTAAAAAAAAAATACCCACCATACTCTGAGTCCCTCTACATTTGCAGATTTTTCTATATACCTCTGGTGAAAACCTATGACTCCATCCCTGACCCCAGGCAGCTAAGTGGATAGAGCACTAAGCCTGGAGTCAGGAAGATCCAAGTTCATATTCCGACTCAGACACTAGATGTGTGACACTGAGTATTGCCTCAGACAAACCGAGATCTGGGAAAGAAAGACCTTAGTTTAAAAAGACCAAGGATCCCGTGCTGCAATCTGAACCATCACCATTTGTCCTCAGCTATGTCATGCCACTGGATTCTGATGATTCTGGAGGAGAGAGTGAGGTTGATTTCGCAGGCCCTGCCTCACTTAAATTCAATTCATTTGCAAGTCAAGAAATCTCCCTCTAGATGTCATTGGTCTTCTTTGAGAATGAAGGACAAACAACAATCTGTGTGCCCCTGGACAAGTCATTTAACCCTGTTTCCCTCAGTTCCTCATCTGGAAATGGCAAACCACTTCTGCATCTTTTTGACGAAAACCCCAAATGGGGGTCACTTCTACATGACTCAAGAAAAACAAGGGAAACCCCAGATAGGAAACTTCTTTCAATGCAGGCCAGCTCCTACTTTGCAATTTATTATCTCAGAGGGTTGCCAGAGGCACTGAGTTAAGTGACTGGAGGCAGGATTTGAACCCTGGTCATCCTACCTCTGAAGTTTTCTCTACCCCCTAGACCACGCTGTCTTTCTGCAGGTTTCAGAGCAAAAATCTGCCTCTGTAAATCAAGTTTATCACAAGATTGCTAAATTTCAACATCACTTTGTGCTGGGAAGATAGAAAAGCATCTAAGAGTATGAGAAAAACTTATGTAGGTGGGTGTGGGAGGGGTCAGATTTCACAGCTCTTCAGAACTATGAGCTACAAAACTCACTACAGAAGAAAATGAGTAGAGAAAAAGGAAAATCCTTCCTTCTCTAACTACAGTCGCTTGTGGTTTGTATCCCAGGACTGATTAAAAGGAGGACAATCCTTCTCTTTTCTGCGTTTGGCCTTGGGGCTCTTTCATGGTTCATTAACACCTCCACTAGAGAGCAGGCAGCTGAAAGGAAGTAAGACTCAAATCACTCAATTTTGTTATCAGCTAACTTCTCTGGTTTAGTCTCCACAGGAAGAGAGGTGGAAACAATTGGCTAAAATTGGGTTTTCTGTTCTAGCTCCCATTACCATAGCTAATTGAAGGGTTACTTTAACTTTTAGCTTTCTGAGTTCTAGTTACCATAGAAACAGCCCTTGCCCAAATAGCAGCACTTGAGAGAGACAGAGACACACAGAGAGAGGGAGAGACAAGGATGGAAACCACATCAATTCATCTTTTATGGTAAAACTACAGAGCTCAGAGGAGTGAGCAGTGTTCCAAAAGCCTTAGCCTCCCTCCCTCCCTCATTTCACTGTGACTTTGACTAGATACACAATCTGTCACCCTCAGAATAGGCACCAACTGAAGCCATCTTGCCAGGGCATGGCAGTGTATTCTCTGATCCTCTTACCCTCCTCCCCTGTTACCACCCTCTCTCCCACTTTCCCCACTGCAATCCCATGGCCTTCCTATTTTTTTTTAATGTACACCTGCATTTCATTCATTCCTAATAATTATTGACTAATGACTCTGTTCTCCCACCTTGGCCTCTGTACTCCCACCCACTCCCAGAGTTTCAGCTGGATTGTTGCCATTTGACAACTTCTTATAGACAAGGAGGTATTTGGTTGGTAATTCTATTTTTCCATCCAAGCATTTAAGAGCAAAAACTTTGCCTCCATCCCAGTGCCCTGCCCAGGCTTTCTCCTGGGACTCCAATGCCTCCTATGCTGCTGTTTGCTGGAGGGGAAACAGGAAGTCATTTGTCCTATGAAGTCACTTTTGCTTAAAGACTTTGAAATTCATGCATTTGTGACTCCCAGGTTACCTATTTTCATGTAGCATCTTCCAAATTTGCTAAGCTGATTTGAATTGAGATAAATTAGATCATTTGCGGCCCAACTCCTCCTGCCAAATTCAAATTGGCACTTGATGCACTTTATCTATGTTTAGGGGTTTTCTGAAGACGAAACCATAAACGCCTTAGCCACGTTCAAGGAGGTGGTTTTGTTTTTCTAAAACTGGAAAAGAATATGAGGTTCTTTGTTCCTCCCCCTCTCCTTCCTACCCCTGGCACTGCCTCACCTCCACCCCCAAATCTAAAGGTCTGTTCTAGCCTCCACCTCTAAGGAAAATCTGATATTGAGCTGGACAATGCAAACTTTCATAAATCCGTTTTATTTTTTCAAAAACACAGATTAGCACTCACCCCTGATGCCAGAGGATGAGGCAATGGCAATCTGATTGCTTTGCCTAGGAGGTCCTCCTCCCTGAGGGAAACTCTATTCTAATGGTAGGACCCCCAAAGAAGATCTTGCTGGGACTGGAATTTTTGCTCTATATTTCTTTCCGTTAAAAACCTGTAATTAGTCTTGGAAAGAAGTTAAATTTCTACCACTCCCAGAAGGGTGCTTATTCCAAATCCTAAAGTGTTTATTGGATTTTTGTCGCATCCTTCATTTCAAAGCTAAACCCCAGTAAGTGATGGTTTAATAACAAAATTCTTCATTGAGCCTGACTACAGAAATGAAGACAAAAGCCTTCCTGCAGACCACTCCTTTCTTCCCTATTCTGTTCATTCTACTCTGTATTTTAACCCAGCCTTGGTTATAATGGCCTGGAATACTCTAGAAGCAATAGTCTTCAACTGTAAGAGAATACTTTGGTTGTTTTGTTTTGTTTTGTTTTCTATCATGATAAAGCTGCCTTTATTTAATGAATGCTAACTGTGTTCAAACTGATACTATAATTTTATTTTTGTTGTTCAGTTGTTTCAGTCATGTCCAACTCTTTGTGAACCCATTTGGGGTTTTCTTGGCAAAGAAACTGGAATGATTGGCCATTTCCTTCTCCAGCTCATTTTACAGATGAGGAAACTGAGGCAAACAGAGTTAAATGACTCACTCAGGGTCACACAGCTAGTCTAATTTGACTTAGCACAAAGTGCCTTCCAATCACTGATAAGGTAATCCTCTCAACAATACCTCCCTAAAGTTTGTGAGTACAAAGGGATATTACCCTTGATTTTATGGAATGACAATAAAGAGTTACCTGCTGTATAGCATGTTTAACATAGAATAGACCTGAGAATGTGGAGGCTCTTAACTGGAGGTCCATGGACCCTGTACTGAGAATTCACAGAGAGGTTTCAAGAGGACCATGAATTTGGATAGGAAAACAATTACATCTTTATTTTCATTAACTTCTAATGGAAATTTAGTATTTTCTTTAATTATTTAAAAATATTATTCCAAGGAATTCATAGATTTCACCAGATTGTTGCAGAGACCCATGATACAAAAAAGGCTATGAACACCTAATCTAATCCAATTTTTAGTCTCCCATTTTACAGATGAAATAATTGAATCCTATACATAAAACCAATCAATACCTGCCCAATAAAGTAGTTAGTGTGAGCCACTGACACTAGAATTCAAGAGTTTGTTCCCCAAGATTGTAATTTTCCATTGAATGAGTTTTTCAAGATTGGTTTCCAGGCATATCATCCAAGAGTGAGTTGAAGTTCAATAGGATCCAAGAAATATATTAAAGCCATTTCTTTTGGTTCTTTTATCAATGGAACTGTGAAGAAGCTTATTGTATCCTTTCCTTTCAATGATAACTTTCCTAGCCCCTGAAAATCATTATTAAATCACATTTATCCTTTTCTCTTTCAGGGTGAATTCATTTAACTGTCAGAGTCACAGAGCTGGACAGGAACTCAAAGACCATCTGATTCAACCCAACTAAACTCTATAACATATCTGACAAGTGGTCATAGAGCCTCATACTTACCTGAATGGTGAAGGGAAACCCATTACCCTTCCAAGGCAATCCAATACTCTTTGGGTTAACTTTAATTTTTAGAAGTTTTTCCTTTGTTATTGTTTAGTTATTTCAGTCATTTCTTTCTCTTCATGACCCCATTTGGGGTTTTCTTTGCAAAGATACTTGAGTGGTTTGTCATTTTCTTCTCCAGTTAATTTTACAGATGAGGAAACTGAGGCAAACAAGGTTAAATGGCTTGTCTGGGGTCATACATCTAGGAAGATGCACCTTCTTGACTCCAGGCCCAGCATTCTATCCACTTCACCACCTAGCTGCCTAGTTTTTCCTTCTACCAAACATAAACTTGTCTCTTTGTAGCTTCAACCCTTTGTTCCTTTGCTTGTCCTCTCCTTACCTCTCTATCTCCTCCTCCCCACCCCTCCAGGCTTAGCAAAGCAATGTTTAACAATAATGTGCTGCCCTCAAAGAGATGACATTCAAAAGAAGCTCAAGGAGGAGAATTTATATGGTGCCTACTCTGTGCTAGGCATCGTACTAAACACTTAAAAATTAACACCTTATTTCATTCTCATGACAATCCTGGGCAGTAGGTGCTATTACAATCCCCACTTTGCCGTTGATGAAAATGAAGCAAACAGAAGTTAAGTGACCTGTTCAAAGTCACACAGTGTTTAAGACTGAATTTGAACTCAGATCCTCCTGATGCCTGGGAGCAGAAGTCTATCCACTGAGCCACCTAACTGCTAAGCTATCTTATAACAGGGTTGGAGGTCAAACTGCAAGGATCTGAGACATTTACAGGAGGTAAAAAAATCTGGAGGCAGAAGGTATCAATTACTCTTTTTTTTTAAAGAGTTTGGCAATTAATGGAAGAAAACTATAGCATGATCATTTAGTGTAATACTAAGATCAAGATGTTAGCCCTCAATCCCATGTCCTAACTGCTGCCTCTCCTTACCATACATATCCCATAGAGGTCACATGGTAGTATAGACCACTGCAGAGACCGAGACCTTTAATGGTGCATAGTATGACATATTGTTCCCCACATCAGCTGAGAGAAGCAGGTTGTATAGATGCAGTTCCTTGCCACTTTGACACAGCCCTTTCAGATGCATAGACTATAACCCTTCTACAACCTCACAAATACCAGCCCATAATAGTTATGACTACCACCACCATTACTACTACTACTACTACCACCACTACCACTACTATTGTCCCTTTCTGGAGCATTTGAATTGTCACATAATTTCTGTATAGTAGAGTAGAGATTGGCCAGGCCCTGCTGTGACTCTCACTAGGTCCCAATTTTGTATATGGAATTAAAGTAAAGAAAACATCCAAAGGCAGTAGAAATATATATGAATAACATAGTATTTAATTCTGTAGAAGCAGAAGCAAGATTGTGAAATAGAAAAGGAGGAAAGTCCAGAACCATGCAGGCTCACTCGAGGCAGGCAGGCATCATTTTTTGCCAATATCTTAGCACCCACCCCCTCCCTTTAGCATGGCATGATGCATTTCATTTATTTTTTAAGGCAATTGGGGTTAAGTAACTTGCTCAAGGTTACACGGCCAGTTATTTCTGGGTGTGGTGCTGAGTGTCTGAGCCGAGATTTGGTCCAGGTCATCCTGACACTGGAGCCAGTGCTCTTACTTGCTGAGCCACCTGGCAGCCCCTGATGCATTTCATTTTGAGAATAAAAGTCATTTGTAAAGAGGAGATTGTTGCTCTTCTGGCCTGATGATTCTCTTACCATTCATGCTTGAAAACAGCCTCTTTGAGAAACTAGGAGAGCACAAGGGAGCCACAAACAATAGACCCTGCCTTTGACTTTCATCATGCATCTTCAATTGCTAAGATAATCATATCCTTTGATGATCTTATTAAAGGTATTACTACTATTGTAATCTGAATGTTTGTTCAAATCAAGTCCTGAACATGAATACCCTAAAGAAAAATTCCATTGAGTGTCCTGAAAGATAGCCAAGGTGAATCGGGATGTCTTTTAACTGATCACTGTCCTTTAGTCTTCCCCCCCTCCAATCCATTCTTCACATAACTGTCAAACTGACATTTTTTTTTTAAAGCAATTGGGGTTAAGTAACTTGCTCAAGGTTACACGGCCAGTTATTTTTGTGTGGGTGTTCAGTATCTGAGAACGGAACTGATCCCAGGTCTCCCCACTCTGGGGCCAGTGCTCTTCCTCACTGTGCCAGCAACCTGGCCACCCCCAAAGTGATATTCTTAAAGCACAGGTCTGTTCATGTCACTATCCTGTTAAAGAAACTCTATGATTGCATATTACCTCTAGTACTGAATACAAATTCCTCTCTTTAACTTATAAGCCTGTTTACAATCTGATTCCACCCAACCTTCCCAGCTTTATTTTATATTACTTCCTTTTATATACTCTCTGGTCCAGCCAAACTGACCTTCTTGAGGTTCTTCATAAGTGAAATTCTGTCTTCCAGTTCTAGGCTATTGTCAATCCCTTGTAATCCCTCAAAGAGAGAATAAACTCCCTCCTCACCAATGCTTCTTAGAGTCCCTTCCTTCAGAGATCAGTTTAAGAGCCAACATCTACATGCCTTTACTGGTTTCCCCAGTCACTAGTTCCCTGCTGCTAGTGCCTCTCTTACCAAAATAACTTGTATTCCTTTTGTATATATTTTGTACATTTTTATATGTGCACATATTGTCTCTCCCAATAGAATATGGGCTCCTTGAGAACTACAGATATGCATAGACTTTGGACAAGACTCCTATGGAATATGACCCATGGAAATGCTTCCTAGGGTATGGGGGCATACTGAATCCAAGCTCTATTCACAAATATCCTAAGAACAAGGACGTTCATTCTTGTTTTTGTATTCCCATCACCTAATGCAGTTCTTGGCACGTAGAAGACCCTCGATAAATGCTTGTTTATTGATTGACTAATTGTATTAGCTACCTGAGATCTTAATACAAACATTGAGTGTGGATGCAGAATTTTTTTAATTGGAAGGTAGAAAGGGAGGGTAGAGAAGACCTAGTAATAATATTGAGAAAGAGAAAGAAGAAAGGAAGGAATGAAAGAGAAACAAAAGAGGATTACTGAAGCATTTTTAAAAATGCACAAAGGACAGAAGGAAGTTCAGCTGTAAATACAGGGAAGCAAGACAGTTTTGAACATGACATGTTGAATTTATTATATTTATTTTTTTTAATGAGTTATGTGCAATATAGACTTGTGGTTTCACAAATATTTTTCTGTTCTACTTTGTGTATGGAAACATTCCCTTTTGGGTATTCATTAAAATCATAATAAAAATAAAATGTAAAAATATTTTCCAAAAAATGATATATAAGACGAAAATTAAAAAGGTCTTTTGGGGCAATCTGATACTAATCAAAGAATAGAAGCTATTTGAAGGCAGAGACTGACTAAGTTGCATATTTTTATTGCCTATACCTAGCATATTTCTTAGTATACAGTATATGTTTAATAAATACTCGTTGATTGATTTCCTGATTGAAGGAAAAGGGATGGAATGTGGCAAGAGAGACAGAAATCTATCTCACTACTTTATTACAAACTCCAGCACTTCTAATGTTCTACAGATAAGCAAGGAGTTTCTGAAGTTCCTTTATCCTCAAAAATTGGATCAGAATGAAAGGAAAGATCCAGGGAGGGGTTGAGGTCCATCTAGCAAGTCTCCACTAAAATTTAGCTTTGATACTTTACAGGATCATAAGATTTTTGAGTGAGAAAAGGACCTTAGAAGTTACCTAGCCCAACTCCCTTATTTTACATAACTCTGAAAACTCTCCAGCGATATAGAGAGTGTGCACCTGTATTATTAATTTAATGCATTTACCCAGTTTGGGAAAAGATTCTTCTTGTTAGAAAGTCCTATCCTTTTAAAAATTAAATGAGTAAATTTAGGACTGTACCACACATTCCATGAACTATGCCTTTGAAAAAATTAGTTTTTAAGTTTATATCACCTTATTTCCTAATACATCTCCTGCCAGTCATTCCTTATAACAAAGGAGAAAAAGGTCAGGAAGAACTCAGGACAATCAATAAATACAGCAACAAAGTCCATCAGCATATGTAGTCTCGCATACCTATAGTCCTTTCCAAACCCCAGCCTCCTGAAAAGAAGGAAAAGAGATATATCCCCATTTTTCATCTTTAGGGTCAATCTTGGTGGTTTTCCCTTCACAGCTTCCATTTTTGATTTTTGCTTTTTTTTCCATCTTCACTATTGTAAGCCTTATGTCTATTGTTTTCTGGTTCTGCTTGCTTCACTTTAAAATATCAGTTCATATAAGCCTTCCCACACTTCCTTCATGACATCATTTCTTGCAACTTAGCAATGTTCCATTACATTCATGTGCACCAGTTTATTTAGCTAGCTCCCAACTAATGGGAATGTTCTTTGTTTCCAGTTCTGTATTACTAAAAAAGTGTAGGTATAGTCTATGTGGGACCTTTTGTTTTCATCACTGATCTCGGGATATATGTCTGGCAGTGGGATCTTTGGGTCAAAGTGTGTGAACATTGTTCTCCTTTTTTAATGTAATTCCAAATTACCACAGCTTCTTTTAATGACTTTCTCATTATTCACTTTATTACAATGTCAGTGTTCTCAGAGACTGAAAAAGCTGGTCCAAGCTATCATCTTTATCCCTGGTTGATCATCTGAACTGAATGTCTTCAACCAAGCTGATAAGACCTTTCTCTGTTTAGACACAAGACACAGGAGATTTAAGGCATTTGTATGTGGTCTGAAAGCAAAAAAAAGCATTTTTGCTTGGCACCTCAGAGATGGTAGTAATTTTCACTTTCACTTATTTCTCTTCAGAGACTGGAGGCATCACAGAGCTGAGATCATGCTGACCTCAGCAGCCTTTCTTCAGATCTTTGACTGTGTTCTTAGTCATTCTCCTTCAAGCTGACACGTATCAAATGTTGACCTAGACCTTTTAAAAAGTGGCCCACATATCACGTAATTAATCTTTGGTTACCATCCAGCCAATGTCATTCTCCTCTTGAAATGCTTTATTATTCCTTAGAGGGACATGCTCTTTGTACTGTTGCTACTTTATTTTCCTGGTTGCTCCAGCCAGGGCCAGCTTTGTGAGGAGGTGAGGAAGACAGTTGTCCATGGGGACTGATTGAAAGATCAACTTGCCCAAAGATGTCTTCCTCTCCCATTGGTGATGGTATCTGAAATTCAAACCAATAGTGCTACTCTTAGATCCTAAGGTATATTATGGAGAATGAAAACTAGCTAATATATTAGCATGCCTCATTTTATCTCATTAATTAAGCCATTATTTCTCCATGTCACCTAGCCCTAGGGAAATACTTTGGAGAAAGGTTCACAAAATGGTGATTGAGGTAAGTACTGAAGTAGGGAGCTCTAGCTAGTCAGGAGGCAGTATGGATGCCTAGTGATGTGGGGACATTCCAAATTGGAATAAGTGCCTTGTATATAATCTTGATTATTTAGTTTTGTGTAGGACAAACCCTAACTTCATTCTAGCAAATAGTAGACATTTTGATTGAGTTGCTGCAAGGTGGACTAAAGGAGAAGTTTCTATTTTTCATTCGCTGTTCTGACTCCTATGATGCATTCAGATATTTATACTTGGTATGCCTCATATGCTCTGAAGTGAAGTAAGGACAAATTTAGCCTAGTGTGGTTGAATTTTCCTACTTTTTGATAAAAAGGAGACCTGGAGATAAGAGGAAGAGTCATGGGATAGGAAATCTGGAGGTTGGGAGGTTTAAGAGCTGGCAAAGGTCAGTGGTCAGAGCATGTTGTGATTAAACATCTCTACCATGCCTGTCCTGAAATTGGTATAAGAGAACAAAGGATATGCTATATTTTCTCTTCTCCAAGGTGGTGATGTATCTCCCTCACATAGACTCTATGGAAAGCATTCTGACTCACTGTTGCTAGATACACATATGATCACATGAATTTGGAGACTGCCTCTCAATCACTAGCCAGGGCCTAAAGAATCCTATTCCAAATTTGTCCTTCCACTAACGATGTTCCGGCCTCACATTAGCACAGTTGCTAAGGGTTGGATGGATGGGATACTGCTGATCATATAAGAATAGCAGCTAGGTGGCGCAGTGAATAGAGCACCAGCCCTGGAGTCAGGAGGACCTGAGTTCAAATTGGATCTCAGACACTTGACACTTAACTGTGTGACCTTGGGCAAGTTACTTAACCCCAAATGCCTTGCCTTCTCCCCCTCCAAAAAAAAAAAAAAAAAGGATAGCTTGTGGACCACAGTGTCTTAAGCATGTAAATTGAGTCAACCAGTAATAATAGTTCTGCAATTGATTCTTATGCGGTTGACTTGTCCCTATCTGACTTTCTTCTCTGTCCCTGCACTAAGCACTCTGTATTCCCAATAAGGTATCCTGGATAGATATTGTTAGAAATGATATACCTGACCCCTTTTCTTTCAGTGGAAGGGATCTCCTCAGCCTCTAGTGAGACCTTTTCCTTGGCATGAAGTTTTACAATATCTGATATAAGCTATGGGGCAAGCCTGCAGTCCAACCCAAATCAGTCCAATCCCTTTGGCCATGTTTTTCAATCTAATAAGGGAAGTGAAAAATAGATGTACCCTCTAAGAAGAGATTCCAGTATCAGGAATCAACCTGAAACTTCCATCAGGACTTAGTATTATTATAAGATCATAGTTTTAGAACTGGAAAGAACTTTAGAAAGTCATCTAATTAAATTTACTTTGTTTTACAGATGAGGAAACAAAGGCCCATGGAGGTTGTGACAAGGGGGCAAGCTGGTGGTGCAGTGGCTAGATTGCCAGACTTGGAGTCCAGAAGACCTGAATTCAAATCTGGCCTCAGATTCTTACTAACTGTGTGACCCTGGGCAAGTCTCTTAACTCTGTCTGCCTTAGTTTCCTCATCTGTAAAATGAGCTGGAGAAGGAAATGGCAAACCACTCCAGTATCTTTGCCAAGACAACCCAAAATGGGGTCACAAAGTCAGACACAACTGAACCACACTACGAAGGACACCTGGCTAGGAAGTGGCAGATTAAAGATTAAAAACAAAGTCTTCTGGTTCACAATCTAGAATACTTTTCTACTCTCCTGTTCTCAGACCATTTCTTAAGAAGCCACACATACATTAGAAAGGGGTTTGTTAGGTACCTAACAGCCTCCAAGGAAAGGAAATTCAGAAGCAAGATGGGTACTATATCTTGGGTTTTCCTTTCTTGTGCCAAAGAATTACAGAGATCTTGGAAGGCTGTCATCTGACAGCAAGCTGCGCTGAGTTAAAGATGGAGTGGCAGTATTAATGGAATTTCCTCGCTTTAGGAGGTTTAAGGCAAATCCTTAACATCATTTTCTTGCAGTTTTTCTAAATTAAATTTAGAAGAAATATTATATATCCTGCTGTGCAGTTTGAGAGCTGTATTCTTGTGAAGGGCTTATAATCATATTAAAAAGCTGGAGGGGGAAGTTTGTTCATGCCATCCAAACCATGAAGTAAAAAAATACAGGCATATTGTACATTTTTATAATAGTAATACCTTGTCGTGGGTACTATGTCACAAAGTGGTTCACTGATATTGCTTCCTTAATCTTTAGAATGTCCCTTGGAAAGAGGTGAAAGGTATAGCTATAGTTCAATATCATATATGGGGAAACTGAGGGATAGAGAAGTTGGGCAACTCAGGAGGGCCCACAGGGTATCAGGGGAAAATTGGGACAGGAGTGCCATAGCTTCAGCCCTTAAATTCCATTTGATACCTCAGAGACTCTTGGAAGGAAGGTATCTTGCTAGTCCACCCTCCTAAAGGTGAAGAAATAGCTCCAAGATCACTACCATTTACCAAACTTAATGTTTGGGCTCCTAAAATATTGACTTATAAGTAGATTTTTTTTACTTGATAATTTTGCTTCAAAAGAGGAGTAGCTGCTGACCCATACTAAAATCACTTGCTTGGTATCTTACATAATCTCACACTAAAGTTATTCTAATGCCTTTGGAGTGTGGAAATGACCCTGGGTTTTTTTTAAGGGTAGGATAATGGAGTCCAAGTTCTGATAGTTCCTACTTGGAGTATGGGCTGGGGAGGGGCAATGTATCTATTGGGGGAGAATCAACTTAGTCAAGTTGAGAGCTGCTATTCTTTGATGGAAGGCTGGCCTCCAGGTAAGGATTTCATGAGATGCTGTGGTAAAAAAAAATAAGCATCTACTAATAAGTCATAGATAGGTTATGATGGAGAATATACTAATAGAAATGAATTCGCAAACCTTTTAGATTATCGAAGTCATCAACAAGCATGTATTAAGCCTTTCTATGTGTCTTAAGCTCTGCTACTTATAGCAGATACAGAGACAAAATGAAACAGAGCCCCTTCTCCCTCCCCCCCATATGTGTGTGCATATGTATGTATATGTACATGTATAAAACCACACATATACATACATACATAAATATACACATTATGATATATTTATATATACAAATAATATATATTTGTGTAGAAGTGTGCACACATATTTGTCTTTATGACTATACAGGTGTATTTTATACATATGTATATGTATGTAAATACATGCAAAGTACATATATATGTAAAATACATACATATACTCATACAGACAAATATATGTGCATATTTATTAATAAATATATACACATAGCACTGTGTATGTGATTTCATTGGTAGGCAAAACTCACTACCAATACAGGTCAATACTTTCTCTGAAAGTTATAATGTAGTCTTAGAATGTTGCCTAGAAAACTGACAGGTGAAGTGACTTTCCTAGGGTCCCACAGCTAGTTTATGTCAGGGGTGGAACTTGAGCCTGGGTTTTCCTAGCTTTTAGGCTAGCTCTCTAGTTGCCTTGTGTGTGTGTGTGTGTGTGTGTGTGTATACATAAGCACATATGTATATAAATATATAAAATAGAACCATAATAATTACAAGGTAATTTGAAGAGGAAAGCACTGGAAGGGGATAGCTTTAGTAAGGGTTCCGTGTAGAAGGTGATGCTTGAGCTGAGTTTTGAAGGAAACTAGGGCTTTAAAGAAGAGGAGGTGAGAAGGGAGTGGATTCCAGGCATTAAGGATAGACAGCATCACAGAGACTGAACACAGAATTTCAAGTGTGAGGAACAGAGCCTTTTTGGCTTAGCCAGAGAGTCTGTAAAGGGAGCTAATGCATAGTTAAGACTGGAAAAGTTGATTTCAGGCAGATGTGAAGGATTTTAAATGCCAAACAGAGTCATCTGTACTTGAGAAGAGCAAAGAAGACTCATAGGATACCTAATAGCTGTGTTCAAGTAGTTGAAGGGCTATCATGTGTTAGAGGGAATAATCTTGCTCTACTCAGCCCCATATGGCAGAATCAGAAACAATGGGTGGAAACTGGGAAAAGGCAAATTTGTGTTTGATGGCCAAAAGTGAAATGGATTTCCTCAAGAGGAAGTGAATTCTCCCTCCTCCAAGGTCTTCAAGCAGAGTCTGGATGGCAACTCATCAAGTCTGTTACAGTGGGGATTCTTTTTAGGTGTTGATGGGATCAGATGGCCACTGTGGGCCCTTTCAACTCCCAAAGCTGGTGATTCTGTGATGTAAAGGTCACAAGGAACCCCCAGAGCTAATCAAAGACATTATCTTAGAGAATTAGAAAGCTTCAGAATCTCAGAGACCATCAAGTCCAACTACCTACCTGGTACAGGAATCTCTTCTGAAGTTGCCCCAGTAAACTGTTATCAGCCTCTGAAAATTTCTAGTGATGTAAGGAACTCATTACCTCACAAAGCATTCCATTTCATTTTAAGCAGCTCTAATTATTAGAAAGTTCTTTCTTATATTGTGCTAAAATCTGCCTCCCAGCCATTGGCCTAGTTCAATTAAATTCAACAAACATTTATTAAATGCTTAATTAGTGTGGTACTAGGAATACAAAGAAAAAAAGTGACGAGTCCTTACAATCTAATTGAAAGACTACAAAGTGCCATTAGAAAAAAAAATTTAAGAAGATATTATATTGCTTCCAACTAGAGAAATCAGAAAAAAATCCATGGAAGAGGTGGCACTGGCCTTGATCTTGAAGAAACAGATTTTCAATAGATACAGATTTTGAGGGAATATGTTAACAGCATGAAGGAATAGGGCAGCAGCATAAGTATATGAAGACAGGGCTAGGTTCGGAGTCGGACAATCTGGATATAAACCCTGACTCTGTAACT
>NW_027187341.1:1897730-1990324 GCF_028583685.1 Petaurus breviceps papuanus | reverse complement strand
GTAGCTTACTCCCATCCCCACTCCAAACCTAAACCTCACTTTCCTAAGATAGATCCCTTTCAACACCAAATCTATAATTTGTGTTAACATGTGGAGGTAGGAGAAGGTAGGTTTTTGCTGAGACCAGTTTTGCTGGAATATATAGCATATGAAAGGGAGAATTAGGAAATAAAACTGAAGAGATAACTTGAAGTCAGATTGTTAATGACCTTAAAAACTAAATTAAGGCACTGGCCCCGGAGTCAGGAGGACCTGAGTTCAAATCCAACCTCAGACACTTAACACAAAAACTAGCCATATGACCTTGGGCAAGTCACTTAACCCCAACTGCGCTACCTTCTTCCCTGAAAAAAAGCTAAACTAAGGAGATTTTCTAAACAAAGGGAACCACAAAAGGTTTTGGAGTGTAGGAGTAAAATAGTTAGATCTGTGCAACAGGACAATTATTTTATCAGCCAAGTGAAGTATGGTTCAGAAAAGGAAGATGCTAGAGGCTAGAGGCAGGGTGAACAATTAGGGGGTAGCCCAGAAAAGAAGGAATGTGACCTTAAACTATAGTTGTGGTAGTGTGAAAAAGAGAAGACAGGAAAACATTAGAGAGATCATGGAGGTAGAATTGATCTTTAAAATTGACCAGAGAAAAGGAATAAAAGGGAGTGAAAAAAAATCAAAGATGGCTCTTAGGGCAACCTACTTATTGAAATTTTTTTCTCCTCCACCCTCACCCCATTAGATTGTATACTCCTTGATAGTAGGGACTGTTTTTCCCTTTATTTGTATCCCCAGAGCTTAGCACAGTGCCTGACACAAAGTAGGGACTTAATAAATGTTTGTTAATGAATGAATGGATGAATGAATGAATGAGAAGATGCAGTGGGAAGGGCTTGGAGGCAATTAAGCCAATTAAAAGATAGTTCAGGCAGGCTAGAGGTGATGAGAGCCTGCACCAGGGTGTTGTCCATGCCAATGGGCTTTGAGAGATTATATGGATTTTTTTTTTTGCTTTTTGGAGGGCAATTGGGGTTGTGACTTGCTCAAGGTCACACCGCTAGTTTTTATGTTAAGTGTCTGAGGTCATATTTGAACTCAGGTCCTCCTGACTCCAGGACCAGTGCTCTATTCGCTGTGTCACCTAGCCAACCCGATAGGGATTTTTTAAAGAGTACTAATAAAACATCTTTAAAAGATAAAGTGAAATAGACCACTTATTTCTTCAAGTTTCTTACTGCTGAGACATTGGTCAGTGACTTCATTAATACAACAGGGTCTCCATCACCAGCTATTCTCTTTATTGCTTTAATGCCTGGATACCATAAGTATGGTCGGCCATTACTTCCAAAGGAAACAATGGCTCGTAGCTAACACTACCCTGTTGTCATATAACAGGGGAGATGACTCGAGGTAATGTGAAGGCTATGGACTTTATTGTATCTATGGTATCACATATCTATATCTTAGCTAAAGATCATTAGCTGGGCTGTCTGCATTCACATGCTGTCATTTGTACTCCCAAGGAAGGTGGGAACTGTCTCTACTTTGTCATGAGGGGCTGGGACTGGAAAGTTAATCAGTTTTGGCTTCTATCTTGGAAAGTGTTCCTGGAAGAGAAATAACAATACTGTGTCCTATGTCTGGATTATCTGTTTTTTAACTATTATATTTGAACCAGAGACATCTGGCTACAGATGTTTGTGGTTTTACCAACAGAGAAATAAGTGACTAGAGAGTGCCTTGATTCTATCCCACCTTTCAGAGGAAGGGCTTAATTTTTTCTTGCCTGCTGATTCCTACAATCTGTCCAGGTGCAGTTGAATTTAAACTGCTGTTTATTTGTTTCTCTCATTTCTCTTTTCGGGAAGATTTACCATTCTGTATTTCTTCAGTGTAAAATAAAAAGTTCTGAGCCTTCTTCAGGGATTTTGCAACCAGTAACTCGAACATCATATTCCAAAGAGAGAGCTAATGAGAGACCATCACGTTATAGATGTGATATAATGGTCACCATTTGTTTCTGAAGGGACAGAAGAAATGGGCACTGTGCCAGCTGTTTGCTGTCATCATAAAGTCTCAACATTATAATTTGACAAAGCAAGTTTGCAGTCTGGAACCCGTCAGGGATCAAGTGAAAAACATCTGTTACCACTTTATGTATCATTGCATTATCTTTGTCTACCAAGTCTGCCAATTTATGATTAATTGTCTGATTGTGATGACATCAAAATGATTTACAATAGAGCTAAACCTCAAATTTTAGGACAAACCAAAAGGAAGTTAAATGAGTTCCTTTGAAAGTTACAATTCAGTCTGAGAATTTAGACTGAGATACTTTCGTATGAGAATGCAAAGACAAGTTAAAAAATATCCCTCTTACTTGCTAAATAAATCCAGTTACAGAACTTAACAAAAGGATTTTTTCCCTCAATTTTCTAGCAGTTTCCACTGAAATTCACTCTTTCTCATTATATTAGAATCTGAGTTTAAAGTGACCTCAGAGATCTCTGGTCCAATCTCTTCCTGAAGCAGGAATTTTCCCCTATCTCTTGCAAATGGTCACATAACCTCCTCTTGGGCTAGAAGTTGAGTCTGGGCATCTAGGTTCAAAATCTACCTCAGATAGGTACCAAGTTATTTTACCTATCAAAGGCTTGACTTCCTTATCTGTAGAATGAGAATAATAACTGTATTATTTCACTGCATAACAGAGATGTTATGAGGAAAGTTCTGAGATATCTCAGTTCCAGGCAAAGGACTAATTCATTCTTGTGTATTTTCTCATAAATCCTAAATCTGTAGAACTTTCCCATTCCTATTTGCTGTTTTGTTTTATAATTGGGGTTTCTCACTATTTGCTATTTGTGATTGTCTTTTATGTAACTAGCATTTGGTAAGAAGGAGTTAAACTTGTGAGTGTAAGCTAAAAACTATCTTAATCCTTAAAAGTAACTGGAGAAACAGTTTATCTTCTGAACTCAGACTTGTACCCCTAGTTGAGTGATATTTGTGGGGGAAGAGGGCATAAGGCAGTTAAATATAATTCTAGTGTAATACTGAAGAGACTGAAGAAAACAGTGCCTGGGTTTGCAGCATTCTTTGGGTCTATCTGCCCTTGCCTATCTCCAGCTAGTGTATGTTGATGCACACTAGATCTCCTTTATGTGGAAGTGGGCCAGGTCTCAGATCATATCTATCCACACTCCCAATGAGCCATATCAATACATTAAGACAACCCATATGATCACATCATGCATATCTGACAAAGATATAGCCCCAAAGGAGAGATATGAGAAGAGAGCTTCAATTTCTTTTCAGAGATCAGGGTCCACGGTGGTAGAACATTGCATATGAAATTTTATTAGTTCGATGGGTCCTACTGAATTTTTGTGAGTTAAAATGTGTTGAATAAAGGTCTATTGTTTTTAATATCACAGAACAGTTTGCTTCTTCCATGGAAACCTCTGAGTTCCAAAAAGTAACTATAACAGAATAAGATGATAATGTATAATTCCTATCTTACCTTTCCTGAAAGCCTTTTAGCCTTGAAACAAAACTCAGAAAATTAATCCATCACAGCAATTTTGTTCCCTTATGTCATTTGCCAAAGAGTAATGCCTACTTCACCATTAGCTCTGTGAACCAACAAAGACACTGTGGATAGGTACCACAGGACCATTAGAAGGGTCAATAATAATAACATACAAGTGGCATATATAATCAGAAACACTGACTGTGACAAACCTCCAGGGCTGGTTGTAGCCTAAGGAGATCTTCTCTTTTTTTGCTAATTACTTTTTTTTTTCTGAAGTCCTTTTCAGATGATTCCTCAAACACTGTGGCATTTCACCCGTGAATGTCAGATTTACCTCATTAGTTAATTTGATCTCCTGGGTGCAAAATTGTTCTTTCTTTCACTCAGTGAGGAACCAAGCACATACTCGCTCTGGGCAGAGTGTCTCAGATGCCAAAAAATTAAGCGGAGACATATTTTCCACTAGACTCATTTTTGTTTTTACAATTATAGATAGAAACGTGATCTGGAAATTGCAGCTGTAATTGGCAAAAATTGAAGAAGTGATGAAAGCCCCATGCTTTCTGTCAGACAGAGGAAGTAACTGGTTTAAAATGGAATATTGGACTTTTCTGAATAGATACAGGTATTTCAAAGTACTTTAACATAAGAGGCTATAACAGGTACCAGCTATTATAGAAAGATTCCTCTCTTTGAAGGAAGTGGCCAGCTGTTTTTATCACCTAACTGAGAAACTCTATAGCGATGTCCTTGTTTATATATTGTCTTATTAAAAGAGTAATGCAAGGGTCCCCTACATGGCATTGCTGGGGACACTGGAAGCTTTTGGTCACATGGTAGTCTTGTAGCCCTGAACAAGATGACTATCACAGCTTCAGAGAGAAGAAAAGTACAGTTGTTGATCTGGATCTTCAATCCAGCTAAGAAGACCAATCCCAATTTTCACTTTTGTGTTAATGCTCCCCTCCACTGGCATGGAAAAAGAACTAGTTATTTGACTTTTATACATTTAGGTATTTGTTCCCAAGTATTATATTCTAGTTTTACTCAGAAGTATCATATTATGGAACATAAAAAATGTAGGCCCCTTTGGTATGTTTGTCTTTTTTATTCTTGTAATGGCAGGTCTGGCACATTTGCTCAGAGTACCTTTAAGAGCATCTTTCCATATGGAAAGACTAAGGAACCTGCTTCAGAAAATCATGATAACATATAATGGAATTGCCTTAGAGAAGCATTGGAGCATACATAGACATTCTATAACTGGTTCTGCTTGACTAACCATGTGGTGAGTAGAAGGCTTTTTGACTGGTTACAAAGGTATTCAAAATACATTAGCAATCAGTCTTGGCCATTTTCTCTTTGGCTATACCCTGGGAATTAGATTCCTTCCCTGATGGCATCTCATGAGAGATAATGCTGTAAGGGGAGAGGCTTTGGACCCTCCCCACCAAAGGCAATACGTAGCCCCATGGAAATGGGCCTCAGTCTATTTGCCTTGCTCCCCCCCCCCTTTTATTTAATGAAGGAATTGGAGATTCTGACATTGAGATTTTTCTAAGATTAAGAGAGTGAACCTTTACTATCTGTTATGGTGTCTGGGGTTTATATTCAGTCCAACATCAATGCCCCAAGGAAGAAGGAGTGGTCTTTGGGAGTGAGCTTCAGGACCCAGCCCAGGAGTATGGAATGATAATGAGAATTTGAAGATCTTCCCTGCCTCTTAACAGGCTGAATGTAATTATGTGGGGCCTGTGGTGGGAGGAGCTTGCTGAATGGGTGGAGCAGAGCCCAGAGGAAGCTGGGAGTCAGAGCAGTTAGCATGATGGGAGAGAGAAGACATAAGCAAGGAGACAGCTAGGTTTGTGAGTGTTTGTTTGTGGGAGGGCTAAAGGATGGTGTGGCTCCCTGCTGTGTTATGGTGTATTAACTTCTTTGTTGCTATGATGGATTCAGTTTTCTGGTATCTGAATAAAAGTTTTGCTTCTGTCTTCTATATGGGGAGTCTGTTATATTTTGCAATTCAGAACTATGTCAGCATATCCATAGGCACCATTGGTGCTACAGAGCAGCTGAGACAAGGACTCAAGTGGGCAGGGATGCTGCCTTTGGACCTAAAGTTGTTGGGACCAACGCCATGTAAGAACTAAGCTATGAGCTCTCTGCAGTCTGATTGTAAAGTATAATATAAAGGTGAGTAATGTGAAATAAAGCTGGAGAAATAGATTGGAACCAAATTATGGATGGTCTTGAATGACAGGCTGATAATGATAATAATAACTAGCCTTTAAATATCACTTTAAAGTTTGTAAAGGTTGTCCTTATGACAACCCTGTGGAGTAGATGCAATTATTATCTTCATTCTCTAGATAAGGAAGCTGTGGTTGAGATAATTAACTGATTAAGTAGCTGAGAGAGGATTTCAACCCAGGCTTTCCTGACCCCAGGGTCAGCACTCTATCCACAATGCTACCTACCTGAATCAGGGAATTTGTATTTTATCATCTAGGCATCCAGAGCAGTGAAAATTTTTTGAGAAGTAGACTAGAATGCATTTTGGCAATTGTTTAAAAGATGGATTGGAGAAGATAGAGATGGGAAATGGGAAAACCAAGTAGAAAGGCATTAGAATAGTTCAGGTGACAGGTGAAGAGGAGTGGTAAGAGTGAAGAGACGGGGATGAGAAAGAGCCCTAGTAACATTGGATATAATAGAATGAGAGAGAAGGAAGTCTCCAAGGCTTCCAGTTTGGACAACGAGGAGGATGGTGGTGCCATCAATGACAGTAAAGTTGGAGGAGAAGCAGAAGAAGGACAATCAGTTTTTTTTAGCACCTGTTGAGCTTGAGGGCCTGAAGAAACATCCAGATAAATAGGGCTAGCAGCCAGTTGAAGAAACAGGATTGAAATGGTCAGGGGGGACTTACGTTTCACTTTTCCTATTTATAAAATGAAAGGGTTAGCAAAGATTTTCTTTTAACCAGATGTGATTTCATCAGTTACACATTGCTCTCAGATGAGGAAATTACTAGACCAATGCAGACCAGGCTCTTCCTTGCCTTTTATTGTCTTAGAGAGTTACCTGTGGCAGTAAGAGGTTAAGTTACTTGTCATACTGGTAGCATAGCCAGTTTGTGTCAGAGTCAGGACTTGATTCCAAGATTAGCTCTCTATCTCTTTTATCAGGCATTACAGTAATGTAAATGAAAAGAACAGTAAAAGGAATCCAGATGCTAAATAATTATAGAACATAGCTAGAAAAGATAATGAAACTACCTCCCCCTTCTTGAAATAGAAGCAGGGAATTTCAGGAGCAAAATATTGCATAAGACCAGGAGACTGTTCAAATTCTTCTTAGTTAGTCTTTGTTACAAGGGAGAGTTCAGTTGGGGTGGGGATGGGGGAGAGGTATATCTTTGACAATGGACAAACAAAGGCTTTAATAATGTGTATTTCTTTAAATGAACAGTTAGACTAAAATGATCTCTAAGGTCTTTTGGAGTTATAAAATCCTATAATCCTTACAAAAGTTTGGGAGATGACTAGAGGATTAAGGTCAGGAAACCAGAGACACAGCATGATTTGCCTACTTTCCCAAAGCTTCCTGTAGCTGGTCTGACTATTCCCCTCCATCTTTTTTTGATAAGGAGGATTAATTGTGGTTCCTTTTCTAACACTGTCCATGCTAATAGATTAGGTACCGACAAAGCCAGGAGCCTCAAGCATATCCTGTGAAGACAAAGAGAATCTGAAGCTCTCCAGCCCTTGCAGTGAAAACCTCCCATCTGATTTACCCACTTGGCAAGGAAACAATGTTAGAGCCCCTGGAGCTAACAGCTGAGAATGCCAGACTTTCAGATGACCTGGTTGAGGCCCCTTAGCGGTGAGGGTGTTCTCAGCATTTAGTTTCTGTCTGCTTGTATTTTAGGACCCCTCTCTAATTTGGTTTAAACATTCTGTTAATTGACAGCCCAATAAGTCCCTCACTGCTGGAGCATCCAGATACACATTTTGAATGCATGAGACACCTGCAGCCCTCCCAACCTCCAATCACCTCCCATCATTTCATTTGTGACCTTTAAAGTTGACAGATGAGCCTACCGTCTTTTTTATTTTTTCCCCCGGGTGCTTCATTCTGCATTGGGTGCATTTTGGGGTCCCAGAAGCATAATCAGGCAGAACATTAATCAAGTCAGCTTCCCAGGTGCCTTCATTTCAACGTCTTTTGTAGTTCTTTGCTGTCTAGTACAACATGCATTTAGAAACAGGAAGCACACTGACCTTGCAGAATACATTTTGTTCTGATATCAGACCTGGTGACATAATGCATGTTTTGATGAAAGAGACCAGCTCTGCTTTGGTAGTTTCTGTATGGCATATTTACCTTTGGTGAGGTCACATAAAAGTGTCATGCTTTGTTGGGGTATAGAATGGAGGTAACAAGAACTAGTTAATCAACTCATTTGTGCTGTTATTTGAAAATTATCTCTAAAATGCTCCCCAGTGTAACCTTGACTATGAGACCAAAGAAGAAAGCCAACCCATGTTTGTGAAGAAAACATGCATAAGTCAGGATGGAGAACTATTTTCTGAAGAGCTAGGCTAAATGGCTATTTTTGTTTGAGTTTTCTTTCTTTTTTTAAAAAAATTTTTTCAAATGCTTTATTAACTTCTGATTTACATCATTCATTTCTGCCAGATTTTGAGTTACAAATTTTCTCCCCGTTTTTCCCCTACCCACCTCCCCAAAATAGCAGTCCCATAGGATATCCCCTCCTCCAATCTGCTCTCTCCCATATTTTCTCCCATACTCCTTTCGACTTTTCCAGTGGATCTCTATGTCCCAGTGCCTGTATATCTTATTTCCCAATTACATGTAAAATAGTATTAATAATAGTATATATATATATATATTTAAACATTTAGTTTTAAAACTTTGAATTAAAGATTCATTCCCTTCCTTCCTTGTCTCCCACCCTTACTGGGAAGATAAGCAGTTCAGTATAGGTTGTACATGTGTGGCTAATGCAAAACAATAACATAGTAGATATATTATAAAAGACTGACTATATTTCCTTCCCTCCTATCCCACTTCCCACTTGTTCTATTCTCTACTTTGATCCTGTCCCTTTTCAAAAGTGGATGCTTCCAACTTCCCTCCCCCCCAGCCTGCCATCCCTTCCATCATCCCCCCTCTGATCCCCTTCCCGCCTACTCTCCTGTAGGGTGAGATACCCTATTTAGTGTGTATTTCATTCCCTCCCCAAGCCAAATTCAATAAGAATAAGGTTGACCCATTCCCTTTTGCCTTCCTATTCTTCCCTTCCATTGTAACCATTTTCCCTTGCCTCTTCTTTATGAGATAGTTTACCCCATTCTGTCTCTCCCCCTCTCCTCTCATTATATTCCTCCTTCACCTCTTAATTTCACCTTTTAAGTATCATACCTTCCTGTTCAATTGGTCCTGTGCCTTCTATCTAGGTATACCTGTAAACATATATATACAAATTCACATATGTATTCATATGCCCATATATAGCTCATATATAGCCCATATATAGCCATATATGCTCATATATAGACATATATATTTCTATTCCCTTCAACCATTTTCATACTGACAAAAGTTTCATCAGTTACAATTATTGTTTTTCCATGTAGGAATGTTAATAGTTCAACTTTAATAAGTTCCTTATGATTTTTTTCCCTGTTTACCTTCTCATGCTTCTCTTGCTTCTTATATCTGAATGTCAAATATTTTATTCAACTCTGGTTTTTTTTATCAAGAATTCTTGAAAGTCCTCTATTCCACTGAATGACCATATTTTCCCCTGAAATATGATACTCAGTTTTGCTGGGTAGGTGATTTTTGGTTTTAATCCCAGCTCCTTTGACCTCCGGAATATCATATTCCAAGCCCTTCAATCCCTCAGTGTAGAAGCTGCCAGATCCTGGGTTATCGTGATTGTGTTTCCACAATATTCAAATTGTTTCTTCCTGGATGCTTGTAATATTCTCTCCTTAATCTGGGAATTCTGAAACCTGGCCATAATATTCCTAGGAGTTTTCTTTTTGGGATCTTTTTAACAAGGTGATCAGTAGATTCTTTCAAGCTCTATTTTGCCCTCTGGTTCTAAAACATCAGGGCAGTTTTCTTTGAGAACTTTCTGGAGGATGATTTCTAGGTTCTTACTTTGATCATGGCTTTCAGGTAGTCCAATAGTTTTTAAATGATCTCTCCTGGATCTATTTTCCAGGTCAGTGGTTTTTCCCGTGAGATATTTCACATTGCCTTCTATTCTTTCATTTGTTCTGAAGCAATTCTGAAGCAATGATTCTCCTCACTGAGCTTTTGAGATACTTTTTCCATCTGGTAAATTCGGCTTTTTCAGGCATTCTTCTCCTCATTGCCTTTTGAGCCTCTTTTGCCATTTGAATTAGTCTATTTTTTAAGGTATGATTTTCTTCAGTCAGCCTGTTGACTCTCATTTTGTAATGTTCTTGCATTGTTCTCATTTCTCTTCCCAATTTTTCCTCCACTTCTCTCATCTGCTTCTTAAGTTCCTCTGTGGCCTGTAATGAGCTTGTATTTTCCTTTGAAGCTTTTGGTGCAGGAGTTCTGACTTCACTGTCTTCCTTTTGTTCCATGCTTTGCTCCTTTTTGTCCCCAAAATAGGAGTCTAATGTTGGAATCTTCTGTCTGCTTTGTTTCCTTTGCCTGGTGATGTTGCCTCCCCTCAGTCAATTGACCCCTGGGCTTTTTGCCACAGTAGGACTCTGCCAGCAGACAGGGGAGCTTTTGTCCCAAATGCTGGGGTTTTCTCAGCTGCCAGAGGTATTAGATGGGTGCAGTCTCTGAGGCCTCCACACGCTCTGGCAAGCTGGACACATGCCCCAGGACCTCCACCCTAGGCTGCAATCCAGATCCAAGCAGGTTAAAGCAAGAGTGATTACCCCTTAGACTGGTCACTTGGTCCCCCTACACTCTGTAGGCCAGGAGCTGAAGCTGCCACATGGTGCTGGCTGGCTTTACCAGGTCTCAGCGGCTTCTCACCCCGGGGGTAAAAGCCATGCACTCCCACTTACTGGGTCCCAAAGTCCAGACTGCACTGACCTCTCACTTTGTCCTTTCCATCTATGTGTTGATAAATCTGGAAAGGGCCACAGCTGCTTCTGATCTGGAGTCCCTCCTGCTGGTAGCTGGTCAGGCCTGCCCTGGGGCTACAGCTTTGCTGTGGGGCTGGGCTCAGCTCCCAGAGCGCTGAGCTGGCCGATTCCTGCTAGCCTACTAGGCTGTCCTCACCAGGAAGTTAGCATCTCTGTGTAATTTTGTGGGTTCTGCAGTTCCAAAGTTTGTTCAGAGTCCCCTTTTACATGGATTGGGGAAGGTGGGAGCCGGATCGGCAGGAAGGTCCTGCTTCTACTCTGCCATCTTGAGCTTTATTTATTTTCTCCCCATCAGCTTTCAAGCATGTACATTCCAATAATATGGCTGCTCTGATAGCCACTACACTACTGGAGGTACAAATTAAAAATTAAACCTGGTTTTTCTATTCTAAAATAAACACATGAAGATATAAAATCAGACGTATATCAAGTAGGATGGTGGTATACTTATCTTGAATACAGGGATAATATAACATAGAGTGAGTAATTTTCATCATAATTAATTGAATAAAAGATGTTCACCTTGGAGTTTCTTTAAGGTAGTTTTCTTAGTTCAGCAAGTTATTTAAAATTGTTAACATTCTGAGGCCAACTAATTTAATGATTTCCTTTTTTTTTATGAAGTTGAAACAATAATTTAAGGAAGAACTTATCAGGTTTTTCTTTCCATTGTAGTTGGACTCAGCAAAACTCACACAAGACCTTCTCCAAAACAAAACAAAACAAAAATCCAGTGGGTTTAATAAAAATGTATGAGTTTTTGTGTTACAGAGAGAGTAATGTGCCAGCTCAATTAGGTTTCCTCCCTCAGAGCCATTAAAATGACCCTGGCTACATAGTTCTTTAGATTTATACTTAGGGTTGTCATCCAAACATTTATGGCTGGTTCATGCATCTAATAACTTTTTACAGAAGTGCAGTTTAGCAAAAGATAAGAGTTGTATGAAAATAAAGCAGATTCCTGATTCTATTCCTGGTTCTCTCCCTAAAAGGCCGTGTGACTTTGGGCAAGTTACTTCAACTTTAAAAATTTTCACTTTTTAGGAGGGACAGGGTCAAAGGAGAGAATAGAATAAATGGGTGGTGGGATTGGATGGAGGGAAATATAGTTAGTCCTTCACAGCATGACTATTATGGAAGTGTTTTGCATGACTGCACATGTATGACCTATATCAAATTGCTTGCCTTATCAATGAGGGTGGGCGGGGAGGGAGGAAGGGAGAGAATGTGGAACTCAAAAAAATTTTTTTTAATGTTAACATTTGTTTTTACATGCAACTGGGAAATAAGATATACAGGCAATGGGGTAGAGAAATCTATCTTGCCCTAAAGGAAAATAGAAGAGAAGGGGAAAAAAGAAGGGGGGGGGGCAGAATATTAGAAGGGAGGACAGGTTGGGGAAAAGGGTACTCAGAATGCACAATGTTTGGGGGTAAGGGGAGAGGAAAGATGGGGAGAAAATTTGGAACTCAGTATCTTGTGGAAGTGAATGTTTTAAAAATAAATTAATAAAAAATTTTAAAAAGAACTAAAATTTAAGTTTTTTCATCTGTAAAATGAGAAACTAGGTGACTTCTAAGGACTCTTCCAGATCCTAAATGAAGGTTGGTAAGAAGAACCTTCCTAAATAACTTGTAATTAGGGGCAGCTAGGTAGGTGGTGCAGTGAATGAGCACTGGCCCAAGAGTCAGGAGGACCTGAGGTCAAATGTGGCCTCAGACACATGACACTTACTAGCTATGTGATCTTGGGCAAGTCACTTAACTCCAAGTGCCTTGACTTCCCCCCTACAAAAAGAAAAAAAACCCTAAATAACTTGTAAACTCCTTTTTAGTTCTAAAAACTCTATGATTCTAATATTTTTTAATTGTAATTTTATCCATATAGGTGTCAAAATGCCATCCACCCATACAACTCTTCTTCAGTTTATAATTTTAAACAGTTGCTTACAGCATTGAAAGATTAAGTGACTTGCTATCAGACAGCCTACTAGTATGTGTCAGAAGTAGGACTTTCTAGTCTTCCTGACTTGAACACTAGCATCTATCCACTAAACCAAAACATGAAACCAGTGGTGTCAAACACAAGTAGAAATATGACTACTATTCTGTACTTAAGGATCCCTTTGGACTACATAATGATGTAGCTTTAAAATATAATGTTATCTATGTTTTATTTTAACTTATTTTGTCATGTATTTCCCAATTATATTTTTGTTTAGGAGGGGGAAAGGCAAGGCAATTGGGGTTAAGTGACTTGCCCAAGGTCACACAGCTAGTGTGTCAGCTGAGGCAGGATTTGAACTTAGGTCCTCCTGACTCCAGTGCTGGTGCTCTATTCACTGAGTCAAATGGCTGCCTTCCCCTGCCCCCCAATTACATTTTATTCTGGTTTAGGTCATATTTGGGAGTGTTGCCGACTGCTCCTGCAGGCTACATGTTTGACACCTCTATAGTAAAACATGCTACTTCTCAGAGTCATTTGTATGAAGTAATACTTCTTTCACTGGACAATTCCAAACATTTGAAGGGATAGGATACATCCAAAAGGAGGTGCCAGAGAGACAGTGCACTTCTTTGCATTCAGATACTTTAGATATTTCCTAGCATATTTATTTTCTCTCTTTTTGAAAATGTAGCCTCTCTTCTTCATTCCTTTTTGGCATTTCTGTTTGCTAAATCTAAGAAAAGGAGGAAGGTCAAGGGTTTGAAAGGGCTTTTGGGGATATTCATGCTGGGCCCAGTGGGGATTCAACAAATCTTTTACCTTTGATACAATGGGAATGTAAATTAGATCTCTATCAAATGGTAATTGATACAGTTCAAAAATGTCTAAAAATATGTGAATTGAAATGTGTATCTACCTGTTTGAAAAGGGGAACAAAGGTGAGGGTTATAGCTTTGTTACTGTCATGATCAGATAAAGCTTCTTAGGTTCAAAACTTGGTAAAAATGAATTCCAATATTCCTTAATCTATATTTATAGATATGACGCTTTAAGCATTTGTTTTATGAAAAAGAGGGTTTATCACGACTATACTTGTGTCTCACTATCCACCTTCCCCAATTCAGTGTCAAAAGAAAGTAAAACAGAAATTGAGAGGAGGGATTTACTTTTTTCCTTTGCACAAAAAATGATGAATATTGTTATTATTCTTAGTTTTAGGAAAATCTCATTTTTTTATACCTAATATATTTATAGTAATCTCATGAGTCTTCAAAACACTTGGATAGTTTGACAGGTTGTTTATCTGTGGAGGATGAAGCATTCCTAGAGGGCATTGGGTGAAAAGTTGACCAGTCTCATAGGACAACAAATTCCTTTACAAATGCAGTGGTAGCTGTTTTTACTGTGTGTTTTCTTTTTTATCCAAATATGGTAGAAGTGTATGTGTTTAGACCTACTCTCATGGAACTATATATTTATATTTTTTAACTTTCTATATATTTTATATAGAAATTTCTATATATTTTAACTCTAGTCTCTCTGTAGTAAGACAGAGATATGGAGATGAAGGTAATCCAAAGTAAGACATTTAAAAAAATATATTTTCTCATATTTAGTTTGGGACTTTTGGGAGGTGAGATTGTATGTCTATCTGAATTGGGGAGTTTCTGAAATTCTAGAAACTCATACTATAGAAAAAATAATGAATCTGTATGGTGAAAATTATCACTGAGAGAAACTGGAAATCTGCCAGTATAATTCTCAGTTCTTGAAGGTATGACTTCATAGCATGCAGGGACAGAAAGTGTTACCTCTCAGATTGATGGTATAAAGCAGTCAACTAAACCCCTCTCCTCACCCCATGCAAAGGCATTTAACTATCTTTCTGGATCACACCTTCCTTGAGGATGGAAATGGAAATAAAAATATTTTTGTTTAAAAAGATATTTTATTTTAGCTTTTGCTAAACTCTAGGTTGAATGAATGAAAGAAAAAGAATAAACCAAATCATGTCAGCAAAAGAGTTATGGCTGCCTGAGTACATTGTGTCCAAGAATACAAAGTATTTTGAAAGGTAGCCCTTATGTTAGAGGCCTTCGTATGATAGGAAGGGACTATTGGGCAATTCCCCACCTTCCTGACTTTTAGGCCCCACTCAGAAAGTCTAGGAAACTCACTGATATCATAGTGTGTTCATACCAATTCCCCTATCAAGTACAGAGTCCTCAAAAGTAACAACAATAATAATTATTACCATCACTAAATTTATATAGAGCTTACTCTGTGCCAGCTATTGTGCTAAACACTTTACAATTATTACCATATTTGATCCTCACAACAAACCTGATTTTATTACCTTATTAATGCTCGTATTATCCCCATTTTCCAGATAAGGAAACTGAGGTGAAGAGATTTGTTCAAGGTCACACAGCTAATAAGTGTCTGAGACCTGATTTGAACTTGTCTTCCTGATTCCAGGCCCTGTGCTCTATCCATTGTGCCACTAAATAAAGAAGGAAAGTTTTCTTAACAGGTGAAAAGATAGAGCTCCTAGAACATAGATACTACCCAGTGAGCTGCACTCTTCCCGGAGTGTCTGTCCCAACACACCTAGGTTTCCAGCAAGCATCAGTTCCCATCATTTCTCCATCGTTCCTGCCGTGGCTCCTCTTGCAATATGGCACAAATCCTTGAAGGCAGTAAGCAGTCATTTGTGGTGTCTCCTGGAATTCTGATCCACATTGATTTTTCAGGGCTGGCTTCTTTTACAAGTGCCATATTACCACTGGAGGGGGTGATTGGCCCAGAGCACAGTTCTCTCTGTGTCTCAGCTAATCCTGGGAGCACCAGATCGGGGTGGAGGCAGTTGGGGGAGCTTTTCCCCTGTTTAATTGCTCCTACCAACCCCTGGCCTCCCAAAAAATCTCCTGAAGGATCAGGAACTCTATCCCCTCTCCATCTCCAAATGGATCTCAGTGACTGAATGGGACTTTTAGTGACTTTAGTCATGATTCAATCATGACTAAAAATCCTGATGCCCCTCAGGCACACAGTTAGTTGTCTCCTAATCAACTGAGCACTCTTTACTAATTTAGGAGCAGACAAAGAAACCCAATTTTCTTTTATTTGTCTCTCAAGTGCCAAAGAAAGAATAAGGAGATATTATTCAAATTACCATAGGCTATTACTTTCCACAAATCTCATCCCATGATCCTCAGGAACTCCCTTTCAGAACAAAGTGGAGAAAAGCAAGAACAGACCCCCTAATGGCTATAGAAATATGTGGATGTTTAGATTTATGGAAATGGGACGATAGGGGAGAGATCCTTGGAGTGGGGTAGGCAAGTCATAGGAGGTCAAAGTAGTGAGTAAAAGTAAAATAGAGGAGTCAGCAGGGATAGGAAATAAGAGATCTGCATATACATAAAAACAAAGATCAGGAGTAGAATAGGTTTGGGAATGTATATGTCTATATATGTATGTGTATATGTATATATCTATAGCTATGGAGAAACATATCTAGACTTTTTTTTTTTTTGGAGGGGGGAAGGCAGGGCAATTGGAGTTAAGTGACTTACCCAAGGTCACACAACTAGCAAATGTTAAGTATCTGAGGCAGAATTTGAACTCAGGTCCTCCTGACTCCAGGGCCAGTTCTCTATTCACTGCACTGCCTAGCCACTCTGTATCTAAACTTTATTGTAGCCTTCTTGGGGGTGGGGAGTGTATGTATATATTTATAGATATAAAAGAAACATATCTAAACTTTATTGTGGCCTAGGTGAGGTGGGGGGAACGAGGGGGGCTCAGAGAGAGGGAAAAAAGAACAAAGTAAAAAAATGCACAATGGAGAACAAAAGAAAACTCGCAAGGAAGCAAAGAAAAGATGGTCGATATTCAACACAAGGAGTATTATTTATCATATAGGCTTTCTTGAAATGAAAATTTATTGTTACGTATTTTGAATCCTCTCATGTTCTGCTATGCACATGACATGTTTTATTTCTTTCTAACTTTGTATTTAAGTTCCAATATATAAGTTTATAATATGCTTTTTGTCTCTTTCCTCTATTCACTATTTGTGTTCTGGCATTTGAGTCTAAAATAAAGTTTTGGAAAAAAAAAAGTATGTGGAAAGGATCAGAAGCCAGAGGACCTGGGTTTGAATCCAGCCTCTGTTAATTATGATCTGTATATTGGGCCTCAGTTTCCTCATCTTTAAAATGAAGAGTTTGGACTAAATGACTTTGAAGGTTCTTTCCAAATCTATAGCCATGATTCCATGACATACTCAACTGGGAAAGGTAATACCATTGTTATCACTGACATTTTAGTATTAAAAAGAACTTGAGAATAAATTTTAATAGTGGGAAGAGAAGGGGCACATGTGGGCAGATTGCAAATAAGGGAGTTTAGGCAAGCCAAAGAAAAATTCTGGCTATCTCATTAGGGCTGGGGTCCCAGAAAGTGGAAGGGATAGTCAACTGGGACTCTCTGGCTCAAACAGGGCATCTGGTCATCTTATTAGACCAGCTTTTTCCATGGGCTGTTGCCACCATCCATGTAACATGACTTCAGAATGCCTTTGAATCATTTCTACTCTTATATAAGCATCCTTTGTCTTAACTTGCCTTCCCATTCAGCAGCTATTAAGTGTCTCTAGAGAGAATTAGAGAGGATGTTACAAGAAGACAACATCTCTTTCTAGGTCATTATTTGGGAAAGTTCTTAGGAGAAAATTTCCTCTTTGACCACTAGTTAAAATGAGTTAGTCCTTGAAAAGTGAGTGATATTTAGCAAAGAGAGTTGGTGAATACACATGATTTCTTGCAGCATCACATGACTCTGGAAGTTATTAGACAGTGAGGAAAGGACACTCCCTGACATAGCCGTTTAATCTCTGGTGACCCTTCTGTGCTCATCTCACAAAGTGAGATGTAACATTTAATCTAAGGGAAGCAGTAAAATGTGATGCTTAGAGCATATGGAGTGACTTACGGGTCATTTTAACCTACTTTCTTATAAAGATTAAAAAAATAAACCCTACAGCACTGATTTGGTATCATTAGGTCAGCTATTCTTTATGTTAGAGGGGCAGGGGAAAGTAGATGGTAAAGGATACAGGCTATAATTCAAGAAGGTGATACAAGTAAGGTCAGTCAAGACAGAATGATGTGTGAGATCATATGAGAAATATCACTGGATTCCTCTGGGAGTCATAAGGGTGCCTTAATTCTTTTCCTTGCCAAACATCCTATAATAGTACACAAGGCTTTTATTTATTATCACAGTCAAATTGGACTTCCGCTCTTTGGTCAACCAATCATCAAAGGGTGTCAATCACTGCTTATTTGGTCAACAAACTGACCTAAAAAAGAAGTTGCCAAAAAGAAGTCACCCCAAGAAAATTCCTCATTTGCTTCAGGTTGAGCTAAGACCATTTATTATTGTCCAGTTACATAAATGATCAGGTGATAAAAGACTCAGGTAACTCTAGTACCTTGAGTCACCTTCCTAACTTTCACAATTAGTGGAGTAGATGAGATTATCCTAGCTACAAAGGGTGCTGTGGGTCCATATGGGCTCAGAAATCCTTCCTCATAAGCTCCTACCAACGTGCTTATTTTTCTACTCAGAGAGAAGAAAATTAATTAAAACAAATGAATTTAATGAAATAGTACAGTACAAAAGTGTAACAATCAAACATTTCTCCAGTAAATGTGATATACATTCTGTCATTGGAAATAACAACCACACATAGGCACAGATATGGTGAGGCACAGACATACAGGTAGGAAATGTGTGTAGCCAGCAGTCACTTATGGAGTGGCACACGTGGGGGACATATAGGCACATACATGGAAGGAAAAGTCAGGCTTCTGACACTGATACTTCTGATATGACGACTACCAGTGTCTTCTGTTGCCATCAACCCCGTTGTATGTGACAGGCTAGCTACCTATAAATCAAGCCCTTTCTGGATTCTTCACTGAGTGTTGCTCCCTCCTGGTCTCATGGTCCACCATTGGTCACCATTCTCTTGGTTGCTGCTGGTCATTACCAGACATGGTCCCACCATACAAATGATTTTTTTTTCAGACCTGGTTTCAACGGGAGTCCTCCGTCTCCAATTAGATTGAGAGCTCCTTGAGGGCAAGGCCTGAGTAGTTATTATTGTTTTTGCCTTTTTCCGCATTTCTAGAGTTCCTGGTACATAGTAGGCATTTAATAAATGTTAACTGATTGACTGAGGTACTAAATCTCCCCTGGAGAAGCATGGTACAGCGGAAAAACACTAGGTTCTGAGCCACAGGGACCTACCTGGCTTCAAATCCTATGACCAGGTGTGCAACAGGAGCAAATCATTTAATGACTCTCCTCTATAAAAAAGGTTTTAGATTAGCTGGCCTCACAGGTCCCTTCAAATTTAGATCAATGAACCAGATAGGAGGAGGAGTTCTGCATGACATTGTCAATTTAAAGCACAGAGGCTTTTTTCTTTTCTCTCTCTCTCTTTTTTTCCTTGGCTTTTTGCTACAGATCTTTTAGAAAGTCAAAAGTCCTAACACTCTTAGTCATTGGACTAGGAAAAACAAAAAAATAAACAAATCAAATTCTCTTCGGCTTTTCTCCAGTATGGGGCATTTCCATTTCCTTAAGTCTTATCTGGAATGGACATTTCTCTGGCAGGAGATAACTTGCCCCAGGTGCCAAGTTTTGTTTTTGTTTTTTATAACTTAGAGCACTCCAAGCTAATTTATACCCTCAGGCTTAAATCTGTTTTGTTTTGTTTTGTTATTTAAACTCCACTTCTAGGCCATCAAGGGCAACCTCTCTGCTAGAGGCTGTATTCAGGCAAGGGTAGAAATCATTTGTAAAGCTCTCCTTAATTTCTCAAAGGTACCTCTAGCTCCCAAACCTATCTAAGGTGTGTGTGGGGTGGTGGGGGTGCAGGTGAGGGCTGCTAAAGAAACCCATGATGTCATGAGGGTCCTACCATTTCCAGTCTTTTCCCAAAACCACAAAATTCTTTGGTTTCTCATGCAAATCAAAGGAAGAGGAAGAAACCAGGGAATGAATGCTAGCCTAGCCACTTCTTTTTACTATGTTTATGTGGGTGGCCAAAATCTTCCCAGGTCTCAAGCATTTACTAAATAACTATAGCATTAAAAAAATTCTAAAAAAAATTGTGCCACCTTTCAAAATTAAGCATCCCGAATTATTCTAAGCTCAGATGGAAACTCTAGTCATTGAAAATTGGGCATCTCCTTTGAATTTTCTTTTTAAACTAGCCAGGTATAGAAATGGGAGAAAAGCACTTAGTATTATGACTCAACATTTAACAGAAGTTAAATGAACATAATAAGTGCCTAATAAATATCAGTTGCATTGAATTAATCTGAATTGAAGGTGGTGGTGCAAGATTTAAGGTATTAAGGTGGGAATTCTTAGGAGCAGTCTGAGTTTTGCATGTCTGCACTTGTTCTTTTAACATATTTATTAAATGGCTCCTATATGCTTGGCACTATGCTAGGAATTGAGGATAAAAAGACAAAAATGAAATGGTCCTTACTCTCAAGGAGCTTATTATGGGTGACATCAGTGGTGGTCTAGTTCTAATAACACTAGTCATGGAGGAAGCAAGGAGGAAAGAGAAGTGGCATGAATAGTCCCAAGCAGCTGGAGATATACATGCTTTCATGGATCCGTGATCTCATTTGTGTGAGCATGTTTGAGGTCTTTCTCTAGGTCTTTTGAATATTTTCTGTCTCCCAACCGTATATCCAAAGAGGCAGAAAGCAACTGGGGTAGCTGTTGATAGGATGGGATAGAAATTGTCAATGTATTCTGATTCACTGATTTGGGAAAAGATGGTTCCCCTCCTCTATTTCTGAAAAAGGGAGAGCAGAACAATAGAGGAGCAATGTACTTTGGAGGGTTAGATCTGTGTTGCACTGTAACTGTGAGAGAGATGGATCATATCCTGGACATCAGGGTCATGGTTACTGCTGTGTCTACCACCACTGCTGTAACCGTGATTGAGGCTGGGGTTAAACAACATACAGAAACCACACAGAGAGAATGCAGTAAAGACTGTAGTTGTTATTGTTTGCCAAGAATGATGATAATGAAGCTTCTTTTCCCTTCCTTTCTTCCCTCTCTCTTCCTGGGGAGAATGAGTATTCAGTCCCAAAGTTTATTTTTGTTTCTTCAAAGTACATATTTTACATTTCTGGTCACCTAGTTTCTATTTATATTAAGATAAAAGTGATTAACTGAAGCATTAGTGATTTGTATTTATTTTGCTTCTTCAAAGGCAGAAGAAAGGGGATTGTGGTCACATACACAGAGGGCACAAAGGAGATTCTCTCTGTCTTTTCTAAATCATTGGTGTTTCCCCAGACAAGGGACCAAACAAACCAAAAGATACTTTATTTTAAATGCTTTATTAACTTCTAGTTTACATCATTCATTTCCGCAAGATTTCGAGTTACAAATTTTCTCCCTGTTTTTCCCCCACCCACCACCCCAAAATAGCTATCCCACTGGATATCCCCTCCTCCAATCTGCTCTCTCCCATATCAAAAGATACTTTATTGATACTTTATCCTTATAACTTCCCACAAATTGGGAAAAAAAATTAAGCCATGTGAATCTAGACTTCCATGGATTACTCTTGGACATAAATGTGCTAAAACTGTGTTGGGGGAAATAGGGTTGGTAGGAAGAATTTTTTTCTTTAATCTCCTAAGAGGTAATTGGTCTAGGGCCACTTTCTTCTTATTCTCTGATGGCAGCTTCAAATGGTCCCATTCACTGATTATGATACTATGTACTCTCAGTTGCAATTGTGTTTTTTGTTCAGGTTTGCTTAATTTTTTCAGAAGATTGTAGTGAAATCTGTACATTTGTTGGGAGCTGTGGTGTCTAAACAAAAATAGCTGGTATGAACCAACCAACCAACCAACCAACCATGAGATACAATGGCTTGAGAATTGCCCAAGAGGAGTACAGTGGACTTGATTGCTTTTGGGAAATTGTGTTGTACTTTTAGTGATCCCCAGCTTTTCTTTGTTTGAGATGAAAGCTTAGCTTTTTTTTTTTTTTTTTGGTCCATCTTCTTCCCATGATGCCACATGCTGTGAATCATGGAACAGCATGTTTTCTACTAAATAGGCATTGTTCACCTACTTCATTTTTTTAACTATGTATTATTAGGGCAATCTTTTTGAGATTTTGTATTATTTGGAGTCTCAATATAATCAACACAGCATCATTCACACACTTTCCCAACTACAGAGACACACACTCTCTCATTTAGACAATTTTTTTTTTGCTTTTTGGGAGAGCAATTGGGGTTAAGTGACTTACCCAAGGTCACACAGCTAGTTTTTGTGTTAAGTGTCTGAGGCCAGATCCGAACCCAGGTCCTCCTGACTCCAGGGCTGGTGCTCTATTCACTGTGTCACCTAGCCACCCTGCTCTCATTTAGATTTTTACAAGATATCTCTTTTAGGACAGTGATGATTGTCAAAGGTGTTATCTTTTAACATTTATTCCCCCAGTAAAAAAGAAGATGATTAAGGGCAAAAAGCAAATTATGTAGTGTATCTCCAGTGCCTTAGCATAATATTTGGCATACATTAGACGATTAGCAAATGTTTGTTGATGGATTAATTGATGCTAGCTACTTTTGTTTTGATACAACAGCTCCCAACAAATATCCAAACTTCACTACAAAATGTACATTTCCTAAAAGCAACTAAGCAAACTCCACTAAATGGCAGTTACTAATGAGAGCACACATCCATCATCTCATCATCATCATCATCATCTTAGCTAGTACTTATAGAATACCTACTATGTGACAGGCACTGCATTATCTTATTTTATTCTCTCAACACCTTGGGAAGCAGGTGCTATTATCACTTTCTACTTTTTTAGTTTTAATGATTAAAGAGAAAAATGGGTACTTTCACTTTAATAGTATGGTGCCAACATTGTCCATGTTAATTGATCTGAGTTTTATTGCCTTTCAGTGTTGACTTCTTCACTTTCTCTGTTGTAATCATTGTGTATATTGTTCTTTTGGCTCAATTTTCTTCACCTTGCATTATTTCACGAAGGTATCCCCATGTTTCTCTGAATCCTTCATATTCATTATTCCTTGTGGTGAAGTAAATACTTCCTTATAGAATCATAAGACTTTGAAAATTCAAAGGATCCTGCAAGAAAGTTCAATTCACAATAAAACAAACAAACAAAACAAAATGCTACTTTAAAATATACCAGACAATCTAGTTTTTGCCCTGAAGGAAGGCCTCCAATGAGGTAGTCTCTATTACCTCCCAAGGCATGTTGGGATAGCTCTGATTGTTAGGAAATATTTGCTTACATCAAGTCTAAATTTAACTCTTTACAACTTTCTCCTATTGCTTCTAGTTTTGTCCTCTGGGAAAAATCTAACCTCTCTTCCAGATGATGGCCTTTCAAATACTGGAAGACAGATATTATATAATTCGTATCTCACACAATTTTCTCTAATCTATACTGTTTAGTTCATGAAATAAGGCATTCATATCTACTCACCTCCTATGTATTGATCTTCACTTGACCTTCCTGAAATATAATTGCAATGGGTACAATCCGGGAACCCCTCCTTCCCCATTTGTCTCTGACTAGAATGCTTCCTATGGAAGTATGCCTGGAGCTGGGCCCTTTCTTAGTGACACATTTGTTTTGAGATGACTCATTTCTAAAAGACTTGTTGCTTTTGGGTGACATGGCAAAATCCCAAGTGGTATTTTGGTCTCCACCAAACCCGTGACAGCTTCAGGGGTGGTGGATGTGTGAAAGAGTTTTTCATAACTAGCCTGACCCATACCCACTGCAAGCCCTCTGATTTGCCATTACCCATGTACCTTTTCTTGTTCCCTTTCCATCTATATGTTTGGGAATGGTGATCAAATCAACATTATCATTCCATGAAAGCATGTCAATCAATTATCCAATGGCTTCCTTTATCATTCCTGTGACATCCCAGTCCAAAGATCCTCTTGTTGAGTACCATTCCCTTATATATTCTTGAAGGTAAGAACTGTCTTTCTTTCTTTTTTATATTTATATCCCTAGGTCTTAGTACAGTGCCTGACATATAATAAACATTTAATAAATGCCTTTTCGTTTTTTTCAGTGAGTTGTACTCCAAGACTCTGTTCTGGGCCCTTATCCTTTCTCTTACTGGGCTCTATCTCTTGGTGATCTCATTTGCTCCCATTGTTTCAACTATCTCTTCTATGCCAATTATACAGATCTATACAGAGATGGTTACCAGATCAATCTTCTCTAGTTCTAGTCTCTCTCTTGAACTCAAGACTTGTGTTACCATCTATTGGACATTGCCAATCATATGTTCCGTAAGTATCTCAAACTAAACATGTCTAAAACAGAACTCTTATTTTTTCACCCAAACTCTTCTTTTTCAAATTTTAAATTCTATCCTCTCAATAACATAGAGTCAACTCAAAATGGGAATCAATATTGACTCTTCTTCTCCTTTATTGCTTTTATCCAAAAAATTGCCACCTCTTATTGACGCTATCTCCGCAATATTTCTCATCTATCTCCTCTTCATTTACATAGACATCATGATAATCCAGGTCAATATCACCTCTTGCCTAGACTACCAATCTTTCCAATAGATCTTTCAAATTAACATTCCTAAAGGCATGTCCTTTCTCTATTAAAAAATTCTCTATGGAGGCCTCTCTTGTCTTTAGGATCAAATACAAAATCCCCTGGCATTTAAAGCCCTTCATAATTTGACTCCAGCCTACCTTTTCAAGTTTTTTGGACATTGCTCTCCTTCAAGCATTGTTTTAATCAAAACGGTCAGGTTGTGCCCACTATGTGACCTTCCATGTCCTATATCTATACCTTCTTATGGGCTGTACCCTATGCCTAGAATGCCCTACCATTCACATCGGCCTTATGGAATTACTTGCAGCCTTCAAAATCATTTCAATGTTTCCTCCTTTATGAAGTCTGTCATGATAATCCAATTGCTAGTGCTTTTCTTATGTTTTTGGTATTTAATATTTTGTATTACATTTTAAGTATTTCCCATTAAATTTTTTTTTATTGCAATAGAGATGTTGAGGGAAGTTCCCTTAAATATTTTTGATGAGATTACAAGATTTGGGCCTTCGTTAGAAGGGTATCCTTTATAGGGATCAAGGCGCTTCAGCTTCAGTCTGCTGAGAAGACTATAGGAACAGATGGACCTCGGCCACCACTTGGCTGTCCATGGTCTTGAAGGCAGTCCGAGTCATTGGCAACCAACCAGGTGGTTCTTCTTTCCTTTCAACAAGTTCCTAGAGTGCATCTACCTCCATGGAAGGTGCTCTTCAGACAAAGCACAATCTCAGATTGATCAGAGACTCCCTGGTTTATTCCTATTACATCTTGTACAAATGGTCTCCTCTCAGTAAGAATGTAAGACCTTTGAGAGCAGAGTCTGCTGCTTGTCTTTCTATTACCATTCTTAGCACAGTGCCCAGTACTTATCAGGAACTTAATAAATGTTTGTTGATTTACGGAAACAGTCTTTGGATCTGCATCTGGGGTTTTGCTAAGGAATAAAGTACACCATGAATCTGAAACTTAATTTTGGGATTATTTTCTAGCTTAGAAGTTTTATCCTATAAAATCTTCCTCCAAGATGCTTATGTCTAGCTGATGTGTTCTAGCAGTAGTTACCAATAATCAGCCTCTGGTTTGGCTGTTAACTAAGTAACACCCAGAAGACTTACAGACAAAAGTCTAATGATTAGTTGGATTCCTGTCTTCATTTATCTTGAACATGAATTTCAGGTCCCTGCAGACAAAGACTGAAGAGGAGAAACAAATAACATTTTGGGTCAAATGCAATGCCATTTGGAGATGTTTAGACGTGGACATACATTCAAAATACGACAAGATATAAAAATGCCAAGAGAAAATAAGAAATTCTCAACCTTTAAGAACTACCTTTTAAAACAAAGGTGGTTAGTGACATAATACAACAGTGGTATATTAAAACTTTAAAAAGTGTAGTAAAATACAATCTGACATTCCTGATGCAGGGATAATAATTCCAACTTCACAATTAAAATGGCTTTCAAAAAACTGAACTTCAGAATGCCTAACAAATCTCCAAAATGTAGGTCTGTATAAAGATATGATATTGCAAAGAGATAGTCAGTCATCTAGATTTCTAATTATCTTGAGGAACTCACTAAAATGAGTAGCATTCAAGATTCTCTCCATTTTAAGCTTTCCTGCATGAAACAAGAATCTTTATTATTTTTCTGTGATTCAAACATAATGTTAAAACAAAATGTTTGATTAGAATTGGCTATTAAATGAGAACTGTGCCATATTCTCCCCACCATCTCCCTCCCCTGTGACTATTCTTAATCCTTAAAATATTCACATATACACCTTTTAGGGCATAGATTTTTATAGGAAAGCTTAATAAAAAGGAGCACATTTCCATTGTATTGAGAAATTTTAGGAAAATTCTGAACTCTAGTTAGTTTCCTATGGCTTCTTGGCAACTTCACTGTGTGTTTTGTTAAACAGAAGTCCTTGGGGCAAAATGATTTAGCTATTTGGCCCACCAACAGGTTTTAAGAGCACTCATGACTGGCAAGGGAATACAATAGCTAACATAGAATGATTCGCTAGAAAAAAAAAATAAGGCCAAAGCATTGCCAACTACATCTATTCAAACTGCTTCTAATAATTAATATGAAGAAAACAGGAAATGAATACCTTTTCTTTATCAATCCAATTAGCATTTTATCTATGAGGAAACATCATTTTTCAGAAGTCACACAGCCAACCCAAATAGGTTGTCATAGAAATAACCATAAAAATGTGGTCGTGGGCCTAAACATCTCAGGCTTGTGGATTGAGGAAGTGTTTAATTAGGGATGAAATACAGAATAAAATGTGTTGCAGCCTAAAATGGTAAATTTTCTAACTAGGCAACTTAGCTCTTAATTGGATTATGATCTTCCAAAATAAGAGTCACTGAAGAAATATAAGATAAACCACCATGTTTGAATCATTCACAAATGTTCATGTAACAGATGGCAATCGCAACAATTCTGAGTTTTGGCTACTATATAGAATTGATTACATTTGGTCTTTTACTAGGAAAGTTCAGTAAGTATTGTCAAAATATCCAAATAAACAGAATAATTGTTTCTAATGTATCTTACTAAAATACTCCAAAATATCCAGTGCAGAGAAAATACATACATATATAAGAAAATAATTGGGCTTTCTTTTGATTTTTTGAAATAACTTTAAATGTTTGAGAGTGGGAAGAAAATAGTCCAATTAGCAGCAGAAGGACTTTGCTCATAGACAATTCAATGACAGCATAGTCATCGAGCTTTTTTCTTGACACAATTTTCTTCCTTACATAAAAAGGAGGATGAGAAGAAAGAAAACGGTATAATTTAGTCTAGATTCAGGATTAGTCTTGAGCCCATCTGGAACATACATGTTCTTTCAAGTGTGCTAAATTGTATCAGATAGATTTGTGTTGGACTATTACCCCCTAATTCAGATGAACAAATGTAGTTTGCTCAGGATCATGAAATTGAACTCATGCTTTTTTCCCCAAGAGATAAAGGTAATGATAGCTTTAATTGTAATTTGCAGTTGGCTAAAGTGATGTTACCATACACATATACACACACGTGTGTGTGTGTGTGTGTAGTTTAACTGTCATTCTCTCTCCCTTTTAAGGGGCATCTGACAAGGAAAGGTACCTTTCTTGAAATCCTATCTGCCGCTCTACCCCTGCATTCATTCACCCACGCAGCAGTGTTCCAATGTCATTACCTCCAAGTTTCTAGGCCATGCTCACTCAAGAATCTCCCACTAGGATGAGAGGGAAGGTGAGATGGCATATTTTCTCCTTTATCTGGGTCCTTTCCTTTCTTTTGGTACAGGCTCACCTACTTGCCTTCAGTGAACAAGTTCAGCTCCTGGGGGAATCTTCTGATTGTAGAATGTTTGCTTGACCCTCTGACCCAATGAGAGCATGGCTTCTGGACCTCTTAGATATCTTGATTCTCTATCTGGCCCTTTTGATTTCTGATTTCTTCCTGGCTTGAGTTCTTCTGTAGACCTCTTTGTTTCCTGTTTACTTTGGGCTTTCCTACTCCCAAATATTTCCTTGGCAATCTGGACCTGTTGCCACTCACAAATTGGCATGATGGCATTGTTCAGTGTAATAAGTATAAGCTTTGTTTGTTTTTTTTCTTAACACACTCTCTAAAAGAAATCTCCTCAAATTCATTTTGGAACTGATACCTTCAATTCTCTTCTGTAAATGTGTTTCTAAACAAAACAATTCTGCTTTGCTGTTAGGGCTTGTTGTCTGTTTAAATGTGTAAATGTCTTTTACCTTTTGCTGTTTTATTTGTTTTCAGGAAAATGGGAACTGTAACTAGAGGGCAAAATGCACATTTGAGTAATGCATAAAAGGAGAACAATTTATTCCCACAATGGCTGTGGAAAACATTCTGTTCCCCAAAGTCTATAAACAGGCCCTGTTTCACAGTTCTAATTAATTAACTTTATTAACTTGGAGCAGAAAGAAGGAGGCAACTTAAACAAGGAAATAAAAAGCAGGGGACCTGTCCAAGACTGGTTCCATATAACTGCTTTTTAACTGAAGGCAAAAGACCTTATAGTGTATTTCATAATATAAACAGCAACAACCTATCTCCAAATTAACTCATAGTGCATCATAAGTTTGAATGAGAAGCCACACAAAGCAAGTTTTATCCTTTAGTGCAAGAAGTTTATTTTCTTTGATGAGAAATTAACAGAGCAGCAGCGCCCCTATTTCTTATGTAAAATACTTTAAAAAAGAAAACCTATTTAACAAAACCTACCTGTAAAAGTTATTGATGGTAATGTAGTTTATAAAACCTGCAATATTGTTAACTCATGACATAAAGAAAAAACAGTTGGGAAATTACAAAATGATAATTTTGTATCACAGCCATGATTGAAAGCTAAAAAGAGTCTTCTAGAAGAGATATAAAATCTCAGCAGCAAAAATTTGGTGTAAGATATATTCATTTTATATAAATGCATCTGCATTGTGTACAAGCTTAAGTCATATAGTCTTCATACATTATCTATTTGCAGAGGGCTTAATATCCCTTATTGTTTTGAAGAACCTAATCAACCTGAATACAGCAATGATTATAATGTGTCTACTAGTCATTTTACGTCTGCTTCATATTTCTGATGTTACAATGATAGAATGCAGGTCATAACTACAGAAATAATTTGGACATATATAAATACAAACGTGCATATATACGACAAGAGTTGAGCTCTGAGATCTGTGATTCATTGAACTAGACACAGACAACAAACCAAATATAATTATTTAGACCTACAGGCATATCATATATTTTCTTTAACAAAACACTGCTGAATAACGTAGTCACCCACCTGTTCACTAGAATTTTATATATAATTCAGTCTCTCTTTCCAACTATAGTAGAACAGATTGTCAACAAAAAGGCATTAAGCCAATTATAGTTTTGCACAATGTCTCAAACATACAGCAAAAGCATTGCAAGTATAAATTTTAGATAAAATTGTGATATACTTTGAAAGGCATAACTATATAATGCCAGTTATACCCAAAGTAAGGCATCTTAAAAAGTGTTGCAGCCAAGCATAGTATGGCAATAGAGTTTGCTTATTCATTTTTATCAACTGAATTCATAAAGCTCTAAGTCTTGCCAGCAGGGCCTCTACTTCAGGAAGTGATTCAGTTTTAGAAACAGAGCCAAGCTCCATTTCCTTTTCTTTGGTGCCTTCTATGTTACAGGTCTCCTTCCTCCCAATATCCTTGATCCTCACTGTGGATGAATGAGTGTCTTGGTTAGAGTTAAGTTCCTTGGCAACAGGAGGCCTGGTTGAGTTGCAATTGAGTTTGTGGTGGGAATGGGACACTTCCACCAGTTGCTTCTTCTGGTTCTCTATAATTATGGAGGAAAGAAACATAAAACTTATAATTTAGGAAAGAATTACTAAGGACTGTGAAAATGTTCAAAAATAGTCTCAAAGCTGTTCTTCTCATTGAACAGATCACACATATAGACAAAGATGAAAGACAGATACTTGCAAACAGATGAAAGGTCTTTTTTTTCCTCAAGTCCACTAAATTAGAATATATATATGTATGTACATATATATACACACATATATATTTATATATGTATGAAAACCATTTCCTTAGAATTATTTTTCCCTTAGTACTTGTTTTAGTAAATCGTTAAAAAAAAAACAAAAAACTAATGCTGTTTTGTACACAGAAAACGAAAGGTTATAGAGGTTGAAAAATTAACTGAAGTCATTTGGATTCCTTTGACAGATAATAGATATGGTAGGCATAGTTTTAAAAATCTGAAAGCAAAATCAACATTTTTTGTCACTATTTAATTGTAAAAAAAAATCTATTTTCTTTTCTATTTGGTAAATTACTAGTGAGAGTGATCTTGACTTATCACACCATCATTAAGAATCTGCTATAGTTATCTAATGATGAAACAGCTGTAGCTGACTGACTTGTCCAAAGAGTACTAGACAGATTACCACCCCCCTCAAAATTAAGTGACTTAAATCTTATAGTCTTATGAGTGATTCTTCTCATAGATCTGAAACTTAAAAAAAAAAAAAGACATACTCAATATTCATGTAACCTTGAAGAGGGTTTGAAAATGGCTTCAACAAACTTGACATGACATTTAAAGTTTTTTGGTTATTCGGTGAAAGATGTTCCATTATCCCAATAATAATGACTTTGGAGCACAGGCAGTCACTCATGACAGTGTGTTTTATGTGAGTGCTGAAAATTCCAACCGAAAACAGCTTGTACATTAAAAGGTGGCTGCTGAAGATATTTACTGCACTGTCATTTCCTGACCAGGGGCGCCTAGTGATGGATGAGTATTTTACACACTTTCTTGGACAATCTCAACGAATTTCAGAAGTATGATCACCTTTTAGCTGTTGGAAGAAAATAAATACCCTTTTCCTATCTTCTTCTATATCAGGTAGACAATTGTTACTCAAAAATCAAAATCTAATAGAGCAGTGATTTTCACTTAGGGCAGTTATGCTCCATCAGTTCATACTGCACAAACTATGCTTGGGAAAGCAACAATACAGAAATGGTATCCGTGACCCTTCCCACAACTAAGTTGTTCAGGTTTTCAGGTCCAAATAAAATATATGTACAACCTATCACAAAAGGCTTAGTAGCTCAAACTGTATGTAATAGGGGGGAAAATACAGGATTAGGAGTCAGAAGACCTAGGTTAATCCTAACTTTGCTACTTACTATAACTATGACCCTGGGCAAAATAATTTAACCCCTCTAGGCCAGAGTTTTCTTAAATGTAAAATAAAGTATTAGAAGAGCTGATCTTTCAGGTCACTTCTAATTTCAAAATTCTATGATACTATATATTCTTGACTGTTCAGTCACCTCGATTCTATTTTCTGAGTGCCGATCAAATTTTTGTTGGTAACACCATCATAGATGTGCAGGAAGAACAGGCAATGAACCTGCTATTTCTTTGCTATAGAAAACTCACGGTGAGGAAACTCATTCTAATAATGTAAATTGGCACTGTCTCTGCAACTTATAGTCTTAATGAGTTGCCTTGAGCACTTACTTACTTACTTAGAGGTGTGTGCCCAGGGACATTTTATGTGTCAGAGGTGAACCCAGATCTTCCTGGCTTTGAAGATGCCTCTGTATCCACTACACCTCTGGAAAGAGTTTAACGAGTCAATTCTACTATTTGGAATCTCTGGTAAAATGTTTGATGGAGAAGATGAGGTTAAAGGTACTGGCTAAAAAATGTCTGGATAATTTGTAATGATCAGATATCTTAATTATCATCCCTATCTGTCATTGTTAGCAAAGAAAATTAAGAGTTGCCTGTACATAAAGAAATAAGAAGTTAATAACCTCTATTAAAATGTGATGACAACCATTACACATGCTTTAATTTAATCTCTTATAAAATTAAGCTGCCTGGATTCACAGATTGAATGCTCATTTTGACCAAGGCTCTTAAGAGAATGATATTTTTATAATTAGCAAAAACTTATGTTTTTAACAGGAAAACCACACAACACATGAGATTAGACAATCCAGTAGAATCCTTAAGTTTGCTGGTTTCTTGAGGAGGCCAGTTCCCTATGGGGGTGGCTGAGAAGGGAGTAGAATTGATTTTCTCCCCTCCGGTTCAGTTGACAAATCACAAAAAACCATGGGCAGATAACAAAAGCAATTAGGTGTCAACATATTAAACCAAGTGCAAAAATATTGCCTTGACATGTTATCCCTTTACAGAATGTGAAAAGGTATACCTGATGGATTAGAAGGGGAGACTGACTTTGGCTGCCTAAAGATTGGTCATAACCTGATGCCCTTAAAAAATGTAGGTTTGCCAGACCTATGACATTAGAAGAAGGTAACAGGTCTGTGGAATATGATTCCTACATCTCTACCAAAGGTCAGCTGGGTCCAGCAGGGCCAGGGGGGGATTTTCTCTTTCCTCACTTATCAAACATAGAGTTGTGCAACTGCATGTGACAAATAGTTTCAAGTAGTTTGAAGTCTGACAGAAGAGAAGAGAGCTGACCAAAGCTCTAAGATAAAACTAGCATTTCAGAATTAAGTTCCCAGGAAGCAGCACTTAGTGGAGAGACACTGAATCCAAGGGGGAGTAATGTGAAAATGCTATGAAAAGTGAAAGGACATTAAGGAACTAGGTGCCACAGTAGGTAGAATGTTGGAACTAGGGTCAGGAAAACCTGTGTAGAAATCTAGCCTTAGATACTCATTAGCTGTGTGGCCCTGGAAAAGTCCCTTAACCTCTCTTAGTTTCCTCATCTTTAAAATGGGGCTATAACAGCAAATACCTCCCAGAGTTGTTGTGAAGATAAAATGAGATGAGCTTTTAAAATATTAAAGCGTTGTGTGAATTCTAGTTATGATTGTCATTATTATTTTATTGAGCCTTAAGGTACTGAAGATATAAGTTGTATTGGTTCCCTGCTCCCACTGAATGAATGACAAGTGTGTTCTGAGTTTGTACCTACTCTTCCCAAGGATGTATATTCGAGGGAGAGTGTACCTTAAGCTGATGGAGTGGAATCCTTTCTAGCAGTTCTTTTTATTTCAGCTTACATTCCATATGCAGAAGATATAATGCCTTTGCTTGGAGTTAATTGTGGCTACTAGCCAGCTGTAGTGACTCAGGAGTTGCAAATCCATAGATTATCTTTGAATATGGAGAAGTCATTCTCTTCCTCCTCCCTTCCCCAAATCCACTCCCCAACCAATTAGTGAGGATTAGGAGTATTTCACAGAATGGGGTGCTACAGGATGAATTTTGTCTTCTGATTTGAATGATAAATCTTTAACAGTTTCATACTTTTAGACTAAAAAAAAAAAATAACAAGCAACGTCTTAAGGTATGTATGTGAGAATTAGCTTAAAAACAATTTTTGGGGAAAGCAACGTTAGTTAGAACTCAGAACACCGGACAAAGACCAAAAGCCAAATGTATATTAGAATGAATAAAGGCTATAGCAGCATGGTCCTCCCCTGTCTCTGCCCTCTTCCCCCCTCCCCGCCCCCACAAAGGCTCAAATATCATCTGGAACCCTTCTTCTGGTAGGTTTCCTGAAATGGCTTATTTAGATTCCTTGACTGCTATAATTTTCAGCTAACAGCATCAGTAAGAGGTGAAGTACCATTTTTATTAACACTAAAGGCTTATATTAATAGTGAAGATTTAGATAGCACCTTTATTTAGAAGCATTTACTATACTTTAAATCACTGTAACCATAATTTTACAGACAGAAAAGTGAAAGCAAAAAAGTGTAAGTGACTTGCCGAGAGTGTCATAGAGTAAATTAGTGGTACAACAAAGACACTATCTCTAAAGGGTATCTTAAAAGGAGTTTATAAATAATTTCACAAAGAAATGTCCTAAATAATGTAACATTGTTGAGTTAAAGTAATACTTTATATTTACAGTTCAAAATTATTTACTGAAACATAAAATTTTCCTAATATCCATATACAGAAGATATAATAATAGCTATAGAAACATAACTAAGAGGAATAATTTGCCCAAGGTCACAAAATATATCAAGAGTCATTCTTTGACTTCTAACCTGGCATTCAAACCACTCGCTCAGTAGTTTTCGAAGGGTAATGTTGAATCCTTTTGTGGTGGTGGTGTTTTGTTTAACTTCAGGAATACTGGCCTTAGATCAGTACCTGCCCAAAGCTAATACTAACTGACATAGCCTTCATGACTACTCTAAATGATTTCCTACAATGAATTCCTTGAACTACCTGAACCTAAGGTTCTCTGGACATATTTTGTAAACATCTGCAGTCTGCAATGTAGTCTTCCTATATAGAATTTAACTTTATTATACATAATTTATGAATAATCATTCTATTCTGAGGAGCCAAACATTTTTAAAAAATAACATGTCAACAGTTCTCACAGGATAATCTTCCAAATAAAGTTTCTTCTTAACTAATTACATAAAGGGAGACAAAACTCTTCCATATCAACCAAGAGACTGACCCTATTAAATTTTCTTAAGCACTTTTCAAAACAGAATGAAACAGCAAATATTTACTGAATGCTTGTGGTATACATATTATTGCACGTGAAACTAAATGGAAAGAGAAGAAATTAATTTTAATCTTAAGTAGTTTACAATTTAGAGCAGAGGTCTCTAAAGAGGGGGCTGTGGCTTGACCCCATGTGCTATGTGATCAACCAATTAGATGGTAGGAAGATAGCCTATCCTCATAGTCAGATGTGAGCTTGCCTCTACCATAGATCCCCCTAATATCTTCAATGTTTTTCCACTCTATGCCCTATTGCAGGTCTTTCATAAGGCTCTTGGTGTGAACACATCTAACCCAACTCAGGGACCAGAGTAGATTTGAAAGCAAAATCACTCCCCCCTCTCCTATATCTAGTCCCCCAATCACCACAGCAGCAGATTCTATACTCTAGGACAGTGGGTAAAGTCCTCACTGCCTCTTATTTTTCTTTTTTTTGGTGAAAGGGGGATGTACAGAATGAGCATGCCTGGATGGTTTATGATTAGACTGTCTTTCCTCCAAAACTTAGCTCTTTCTGAGGAACTTTCTTTTTGTCAAGGGGACCAGCTTTCAATGTCACAGATGCTCTACTTTCTAGTTATATTTACTCACTCAAATGAAACTGTTCTCTTCAAAGTTACAAAGGACCTTTTCATTGCCAAATCTAATGGCCTTTTCTAAGTTCATCTCTCTCTTGATGCCTCTGTGGCATTTTATCCTGCTGCCCGCCCTCTGCTCCTGGATACTCTCATCTTTGAGTAGTTTTGATATTTTTCTCTCTTGGTTCTTTTCCTACCTCCTTGGTCTTCTTCAGTTTCCTCTGATGAATCATTATGCATTGTCACGGCCCATAACAGTGCATGTACCCAAAGGCTTTGTCCAGGGCCCTCCTCTTTTCTCATTTGGTGACTTCTTTAGCTCCACAAGATTAATTTTCATCTCTGCGCTGATGACTCTTAGATCTACATATCCAATGTTATTCTATCCTAAGCTTCAGTCTCACATCACAAACTGCATACTGGACATTGTGAACTTGATGTCCTACAGGCATCTTCAATTCATCATGTTCAAAACAGAATTCATTACCTTTCCCCCCAACCCACCCTATTCTAAACTTTCCTATCCTACTGAGGATTCCACTACTCTTCCAGTCATTTACTTTGGCAACCCTGGTGCCATCTTTGATTTCTCCTCTCTCATTCAACACATCTAACACTGCTACCAGTGATTTTCCCTAAGCACCTATCACTCAGTAAACTCCAGTTGCTCCTACTGACTTTAGAATAAGATATTATTTTACCTCTTTCTCATCTTCTAAATTTTCCATTTTTATAATTTGCATAAATTCAAGAACACAATTATTAGTATGTTAGGACATATAGATAATTTGTAAATATACATATATTACAGGCATATGTTCAGTTATTTTTTACTGTATAAAAAAGTTTGGAGACCCCTAATCTGGTGCAGAAAGCAGGATAAACACATATATAGAAGAACTAGGAATATTTAAAAAGAAAGCTACAAATACATACAAATGGAGTGATTTAGTTTCTTTAGGCCTCTATAGTTTCATTTATGAACGACAAGGTTGGACTGGATGTCCTCCTTTATTCTATAATTTCAACAATATAGTGGATATGAAGGACTGAAAATGAACCCAGGTGGGATTAATGAAATTAAAGATTGATCTAGATACATTTTGAATGAAAGAGGTTGATTCACTGAGAGAAAAAGGGGCATCTCTCTGGTATATAAGAACTTAGAGAGGTTGATATTAGCAAACTGGAGGCAAGAGAGCAAGCACATTTTTAGAAGTGGAGAACAAGAAGTGAGCTTGTATACCACGCTAATTGTTTTTAATCTTCCCCTTTACCAGTTACAAACCATGTAAGGGTTTTTGTTTTAGAAGTGCTAATGATACAGAGACCAGTTAGGCCTATAAAATGGTCACTTGTTACACATCATATTGGATATGGAAAAAACCTAAATAATACTTCTTTACTCCTTATGAAAAAGGCTTAAATGCTCTTCTCCAACCAGACTGTACCTGGGGAAAGTAGCCCCTTATGCAGTAGGTATATCTAATAGTGATGTGGAGGCCAGTGGCCTGTGCCCCCATCAAAGATTTAACAGCTTGGAGAGTCTTTCTGGTCTTGTGAATGGAAAGCCAAGCAAGGGAATGAGGAAGACTGGGTTCCAGGCCCTGCTTCAGTTTGTGTGCCCTTGGGCAACTCAGGAACTTTTCAGTTTCCCAGGCAACAATCTAAGATTAAAAACTATAGATTAGTCACCTATCTGCTTTGGTAGAGGGGAACCCCACACCAGTGAAATCACAGGTCTGGACCAAGACAAAACAAATCAAAACAACCAGGAAAAGAGCCTGGAACAACTTGACTGTACCTGAAACAGAGGTGCAGCAACAACTGCACACAGAAGACCTAGGCCTGATGTAGAAGAAGCAGGAGGAGGAAGGGGAATCTACTTCCTCCTGACCCCTCTTTATGCAGGGTAAGAGCATAACTTAAAAAGAGCTCACTCCTAAAATACAGGATAACCTTTGACCCTTTCCTGGTCCTTAATGATGGGGAAGGGAGTGGGGAGTGGAGTGTGAGGTTGGGTGAAGGGGGGTGACTGACCACATTCCCCCCATCACTCATTTACCTTGCATTTATTCTTAAATACTTACATCTGCACACATTACCTTTCCTGTGAACTTCCTGAGGGTGGGGGCTGTTTTATTTTTGTTTCTTTAATCCTAGCACATAGAATGGTACTGGCCACACAGCAGGCACCTGATAAATGCTTATTAATAACTGATAGAGAATTACTTTGTATCTCTCCTAAAACCTCATCAAAATAAATATTCAAAGGAAATACAAAATATTACTGATTAAAGCATTCTAAGAATTGAAGATTTTCCTCATTGTTTTATAGATAATTAAACTCAATATCATTTTTCTCTTTCTTTGATTCTAAGCAACTTTGAATGTTATCTTGGTAGAAGTGTGTTTTATCTAAGATTGCTCCTATCAGAAACATTCATTGGTGTCTTCAGTTATAGACAGGTAAGGAACTCATTGCTGCTCTTAATTCCCTTTCTGTAAGGGATAAAACAGACAACTCTGCCTAAATATATGGAGTTTCTGGGGAGCCAAATGAAATAGCATGAGAATAAATGCTATTTTTCCTTTAAGATATAAAAATGCTTATCCTTCTTCATTTTATTCCTTGAACAATTTTTACCATAAGAGTTGACATCGGAGTCCCCTGACAGCTTTCCAGGCCTGAATTGAAAACTGGCAAATTGTTAAAGCTGACAGAGTTTCTTGAATGTATAGGATCCACTTCATTTAAACATAACAAAAAGCACCTTAGATTTGGTCCAGTAATACCCCATGATTCTAGGATCCCACCTGTTCCTTGGTGGGTAACTGAAGAATAAGATAACAAGGAAGGCTCGGAGAATAAAAAATTGATCACCATTCTGAGATGGGATTTCCATTGTTTCATGAGGGTCTCAAAAGAAATAGGAAAACTGGGAAGGGAATGACAAAAGAACTCCAACCACAACAAATGAAACCACATGAAATTTGGTATTCTAATAATAAAATAGACAAACAAAAAGATTTTGACTATCATTTCTTTTGTGTTTATGGCAGTCCCAACTCTGGGTAACTGAGACAACCCTGATCACTGTAGGAAGGATCACTTACAATTGAGAAAGGGATATTATTTCCTTTAAATCAGTACTGATTTCTGTATCACAATGTGGCTCTACTGAACACTAGTTTCTTGGAAGGGCCACTCTCAGATGAAATGTAAAATTGAGCTCCTGTCTCTTCTGGTAAACACAGAGGCTGGGGCAGTTTTGGCAGGTGAAGGAATATTGAAATTTGGTATGCTCAAGTGGAGTACTTCTCTTCTGTCCACCTGAAAATTCTGTCTCTAGTTACCCTTTGCCTTTATTAACTAGTGCTCTGACCTGCTAAATAGCACCTTTGTTCCACCCCGGCAAAGGCTTAACTTTGGTAGTGGGCAAAATGACCTATAAATATAATTTTTAAAGCACAATTGGGTCTGCATAATAGTAAAGTGTGTGACAAATATATGTTTTTCATCTATGCAATAACCCAAGACAACTCTGGCAGCCAGCAGCCCATACCCTTGAGGTTTTCTCTACTGTTGATTTACTGATGCTATAAATAATCGTCTTTCCTCTGTTTCATTTTGCTATTTATTTTATCTTATGTATTGAAAATGAATAAAAATGATAAAAAAGAGCAGAGGGGCATTTTGTATATAGCTAAAATAAAAAAGAACCACCCATAAAATCCTTGATAGCTTCTAATTTTGTAAAGAAGCAGAGAAAAACCAAAGGAGGCAAAAAATATATCTCTAGGCACTGATAAAATAAGTGGTTACCATACTAGAACATCTTGTAGTTACTCATGATGTCCTTAGCCCAGGTGGATGCGTTCATTATCAGACTTGCAAAATGCTGGCTATATATCATTATCCTCAGAATAAAATTTCAAAGACAACATCTTCTTCTTGTCATTTCTTAGGCTAAATTTTCCACATTGATATTAGAGCTGGAAAGAAACCCCATGAGCCCCCTAGATAGGATGGCACCAAAACTGTCCAACAAAGAAGCTTGTATTTATTTCTAACTATCAAACAAACACCTCTTTGTTCATGCTGCTGCTTCCTATGGCTATTTCTGTGTTTTTTTTTAAACTACAAAACTTTTTGAATGATTAGTTTATGTTTGCTATTTCTCACTCTTTAATTGATCTCCAACTACACCACTCTATTGAAAGTGCTTTCTCCTGCGTCATCAATAACCTTCTTAATGCCAAATATTCTGACCTTTCCTCAGTCTTCATTCTTTTTGTAGTGTCATGATGGCTTGATTTGACGAGACAACCTATATTCAAAACCTAGTTCTGCTACTTATTACATATTTAACCATGGGAAAATTACTCAGATACTCTAGGCTTGTCCTTTTAGGGTCCAATGATGCTAACCCGCTCTGTGGCACTTGGAAATGCTGTCCTAGTTTGACTTCCATGATCCTACGGTATCCTGGTTCTCCTACCTTTTATAACTTTTTCTTTCTCCTTTGATATCATTGATATCAAATTGACATTTGATATCAGAAGACTGACCATGCTATTTACCTGCTTAAAAAAAAAAAATCACCAAAGTTGCCCTATTGCCCCTAGGACAAATTAGTTTTACTTCCATTCCTCTTCCACACACCTGCCACATTACTCCACTGCTCAAGAATCTTATATGGCTCCCTACTGACTCTTGTATAAAATGCAGAGTCCTTAGCTTGGCATTTAATGTCCTTCACTGTGCAGCACCAGTCTATTTTTATAGGCTTATTTCTGATCATTCCCTTTCACACATTTGCTATTCTACTAAAACTGGCCTAATCTACTTTTTCCCAAGCTCAGCATTCTATTCCTGGCCTCTATGACTGCCCAGGTGGTCTTCCATTTCTGAAACGATTACCCACTTCACTTCCTCCTAATAGAACCCTTAGCTTCTTTCATAGCACAGTTTCGACATTCTGCTCTCTCCAAAGTTAGTAATTATCTCTTAATTGATAAACTGATAGCCTTTTCTTAATCTGCAAAATTCTTGACTTCTTTATGGCATTTGACATTATCAACCACCTTGTTTTCCTGGATACTCTCACATTTCTGGGTTTTCATGTCACTGTTCTTTCTTGGTTCTTCCTGCTATCTCTACTTAGATGTGTCCTATTGCCTAATTGTGGGTGTATCCCAAGGCTTTGGCCTTGGTCCTTTTTTCTTTATGTATTATCTTGTTCACCTCATCAGTGACCATGGATTTAATTATCAGTTCCATAAAGGTGACTTACAGATCTATATGTCTAGTTGTAGTCTCTCTCATGACTACCACTCTGGCATCATCAATTACCTATTGGTCATTCCCATCTAGATATTCTCTAGGCATCTCATATTCAACTTATCCAAAAGTGAATTCATTTTCTTTTCCCCAAAACCTAATCTTCCTAACTCCATGTCAAGGGCACCATCATCATTCCATGTAGATTTGTAACTTTGGTGTCATCTTCGACTTTTTTCTCTCATTCAATATATTCAATCAGTTGTCAAAACTTTTCAATATCTCAAAAACATCTCTAGTATCCAAACTCTCCTCCATAATCAGAGAGAAACCACCCCATCACTCCCCCAAACACTGAATAAATTTCAGTGGTTCCCTGTTATTTCTAGGATCAAATATAAACTCTTATTTGGAATTTAAAGTTCTTTACAACTGATTTCTATCCTATGTTTCTAGTAATATTGTATAATGTGTACGTAGTATATACATTACTATCTTCTATGTACCTTAAGGTTCAGGAAATGAGTAAAATTAATTTTAATGTTGTATCATTTGACCACTCTCGTTCAAGCCAAGGCATCTACAATTTTTCTTACCCTAAACAAAAGCATCCTTAGGTACTCCCCCAGGGATAGGTTCCTTTGTCTTTGCTATTCTCCCCATCCAACTTGGGGCTACCTGGCCTACAAAGGAGGAACTAAGGCAGAAAGATCTGGAGTAGGGTGGTTTTCCTTGCCTAGACTGCTGGAAGCTGTTGAATCTCTTGACCAGGCCTTGTTTTTCAGCTGACAGCCCCCACCTCCCACCACCCACTCCCCACCCCCCATATGAAGGAACTGAGAACTGGTAGTCCACATCCTCATTAAATGTCCATCAATCAGGGTTGCTCTTAGAGCCTTACTCCACCTCTTCCACCCCCAGGCTACCTTATATCTCTTCTGTATATGCTTCTAAATGAACATGCTATCTAACTCTGTTAGAATGCAAGCTCCATGAGGAAAGAGATTGTCCTCTTTTTTCTGTATCTTCAGTGCTGAGAACAGTGCATGGGATATAGTAGATGTTTAATCAATGATTGGTGCTGCCTCCTACACAAGGCCTTTCTTAATTGGCCTAGTTTTCAGTGCACTCTCCTTCTGTTAATTATTTGGATTTAGTTATCTATTAATCTGGGGAGCCAAGGAAGCCTGATTCAGGACTCAGATATAAATCTCACTATGTATTCTATAGAAGGCCCTTTGCTATGAGGCTTTGTTAAGCTTGCTCCTTGGGTCTTCTGATATGGGTTACACTTAAAAGGATGTTGTTTGAGTTTGGAGACCAATAGGCTCCACCCCAAGACTCTAGTTGTTCAAAACCCTAATAATTTGATTCTTAGGTGGTCAGTTCCTATGCAGGTGTACTTGATGATGCGGCTTTGGTTTCCAGCCTTGAAGGGAGTTCTTGAAAGCATCCTTTCTAATGTGACTTCATATGAAAGGAATTAACTTACTCTTCCTAAGACTTTCTGGCACCCAGAGAACAAAGCCTTATTGCCATGCTACTTCCAGGATATGACAGACTAAGATAATGATATGAATACTTGAGTCCTCTTCCTTTGTCTCATTGGTCTATAAAAACCTTGTCCTAAGAATCAATAAATGGAGTTCATGGGTCTTCCTTGAACTACTCACATGGTCTGGTCGTTTCTTATTCACGTCTCCAACCATGCTTAGCGCTGGACATTGAGCAGCCCATGGTATATGAAGAAGTTCTATCACCTGGTAGAGTGTAAATTTCCTGGGGGAAAAGACTTTTTTTTTTTTTCCTTTCAGCATCCCTTATTACAGTGCCTCACACACAATAGGTGCTGATAAATTCTTGGGTTTTGCATTGGGTTTGGCATTGAAAGCCCTCCATAGTCTGGCTTCCTGCCACTTCCCTAAATGTGGATAGATCTTTAGGTTTAGTACTTGACTATCAACTCTTCTTTCTCAAAATTCTTTCCTCCTAAAATGGTATCTACTTTCTATTTTCTCCTAGTATGCACATTTTATTAAAATAACTATTTGTTAAGTTCTTACTGTTTCCAAAGCACTGTGCTAAGGAAGATAAAAAGATAACAAAGCTAAATCTGCTGCTCTCTCTAGACTTAACCTCTTTGCTGAACTCAACTCCATTTCTAGCTGCCTGCTAGACATTTCTACCTGGTTGTCCTGCCATTAACTTAAACTCAACATATCTAAAATTATAAAATGTATCATCAGCCTCTTCCTATCCTACCTCTCCCAAATACAAACAAAAACCAAGTACCCTCCCTAGACTATTGCATTTTTGCTAATGGTACCATTTTTCTCCTAGTTAACCAGGTATGAAACTTTTAACTCATAGGAATTGTCAAGTAATGCCAGGACCCAGGCCATCCAGCGAGGGTTCTAATGCCAACATACCCAAGAGATAAGTTATGGAAGGGCACAGTTGTTTTTCTTGATGTCAACATCAATAGTGTTTTTGAGTGAATGTCTTATCTCCTCACCTAGAATGTAAACTGTTTCAAAACAAGAACCAATTGCTTCTTTCACCTTCTATAAAATCTAATTGCCTTACATTGAACAAGTAATAATTTTTTTAAAAAAAGAAAATTTACAACTCTCCTTGTCTTAATTTGTAACAATGGACTAAAAATGTCTTTTGACTTGCAGAACTCTTGCTCAATTAATATTTATTTCCTTTTGTTTAATCCTCTCTGCATACATATAACGTTGGCAAAGATTTTCCTTACATGAATCCTTCATTTATTTGTAGACTATTGTTATCGTTCATATTTCTCTTTCCCTGATCACATATAGCAAACCTTTCCTACTCTAATTATTTTGCTTGTTCTTTTAGAACAATTATACCATTAGAAAAGCACTTCCTATTCTTTGCGGCAAAACTCTATTTCAATAAAAATTTTACTGGCAAAATATTTTCTGCCAGAAATTTTGTAACCACAGCATCCCAGAGATAATGATGAAGATAGCTATGGAAGCATCCAGAAGTTAGAGCTGGTTTAGATCAGAAGAGTAAAAATATCTTAATGATGAAAACTTAATTTGGCTTATCACAATGCATAGAAGTGACACCTCAATTACAGAATCTGTGAGAAATGAAAAATGCTGTATAATTTTGCGTAAAATTTTTTTTAAAATAGGGTATTATTCACACCAGTGTTGGCTCACATTATGCATTTCAACAGCAGTGTTTTCCCTTAAATTGTCTAGTTTACTCTTGCTTTGTAAACTGCTCCCCATGACCAGTTCTTACTTGTCCTTACATAATCAAATGTCTTTACATCACTGGAAAGGTCCTGAGAACAAACTACAAAGCTGTCAGGGCTTGTCTTTCTTGCTCTCAAGTGAATCTTTCTGTGCATGCCCCTTTCTTCACTCTCTTGACTTCAGTTCCAACTTGTCCCATTCCCTACCTGCACCTCCCAACTCATTCACTCCATTCTGCTCTCTTATTCTATCCTTTATCAAAGCAAGAAGGATCTGATATCAGGTATTTATACTCAATGACTGAACCAAATATTCCCATCAGATGAGAATAGTTATTTCACATTAACTGTTGATTCACATTTACACTACTATTAGTTAGTATTTAATGATGGTTTTCTATTATAATCTCCAAGGTTTCAACATCCTGGAATGAACTTATGGCTCCTACCTTTCTTTTTTTACAATTGGTACACTTTTTTCCAAGTATAGCCTCAATCCTTTGTCAACGGAAGTTATTACTACTTGAGAAATAGGTATCTGGTATTAACATAGAACACTAAATTGACCAAGGATGATTCCCTCCTCCCACAATTCTCAGATTAATACAACGTTAGGTGATGTTAAAATGAACTTAATTTAGGGATGACTAGGTGGCACTTGAGTTGCTACTTTGTCCATTTCAGGTTTCAGGAAGACTGGACTTGAAGATTCACTCTTACTGTGTTTTTCATCTAATACTACCTACCATCCTGAGCATTTCTACATTACTAATCATCTGCTTCTGAGGCTACACTGTAATTCAATGCCTGAAGCATCAAAAGGCTTGAAATTTATGTTACTCTCAGCCATGCTTAAAAAAAGGTTTGTGTAATTTAATCCTATAGTGGTTTAAGATAGCTAATTTTGTTAATTGCCAAGATCAGGTTTGAAATTTACTTTCACCTCACTGTTATTGGCAACCTGTGAACTTCTGTCCAGCATGGAACATGAAAACTAACACTTGCCTGCAATATCAACCATATTTTGTTGATATGTACCAGACCATAATTTGATAAAACTTGCTTGAGGAAGACACTGAGTTACTTATTGTCTAGTTTCTAACACTGGAGTAAGAAAACATGCTTTTCTGGATGGATGCCTAAGGTTCTTTATGTCTGATTCTGAATCCCAGGTATCTACAAGAGTACCTATGATCCTGGTAGTCTCTAATTAGGCTACGGTTACAGATGTTGGGCTGCTGGGTAACTATATTCTCCTGGGCACAATATGCCATGATGCTTGGAAAGGCAGATTCCTTAGCTTTGGGACTTCTAGGCTAACTAGAAAATAGTCCACACTTAGTAGACTTGAACTGTTAGGGAGGGGAAAGACCTGTGAGATTTATAAATAAACCACAGAAGGAGGAGGCACATTTCTTATGATTACATTGCTATCTGTTTGATCTCTTCTTTTTTAGCTCTAAGAATATTATAAATCTGCACACAAGGCAAGAAACAGGCTGAATGAGTCATCAGGTCATAAATTTAGAACTTGGAGACCTTAAAGAGATGATCTAGAACATTCCTCTCATTCCACAGATGAAGAAACTGAAGCCTTGAGTGCACTTTCACAAAGCAAGGTAGTGGCAGAGCATGGCTCGGAACCCATATGTTCTGGATCCTAGTCCCATGTTCTTGCCTCTAAAGCAAAGGGAAAGACTGTGAACTCCATTTTACTAAAAGTCCAAGATAAATCCAGAAACCCGTGTTGTTCTTTGTGAATTTACTTTCTACTACAATAGGAACTTGTGTATATGTTGTACTATGTCTAAGGATTAAGGATTCTAGAGTCCTTGAAAGATTTGGGATGCTGCTGCTGTTGTTCAGTTATTTTTTTTTTCAGTTGTGTCTGACCCTTCACTGACTCCATTTGGAATTTTCTTGGCAAAAATACCAGGGTAGTTTGCCATTTCCTTTTGCAGCTCATTTTACAGATGAAGAAATTTAAGGAAACAGGGTCAGGTTTGCCCTAAGTCACACTGCTAGTAAGTGTCTGGGACCAGATTTGAACGTAGGAAGAAGAGTATTCCTGACTCCAGGCCCAGTATTCTATCTGCTACTCCAGCAATTGCTGGGATGCTGTGGCTTGTTTAATTATGGGCACAGAAATAGGCTTCTTCAGATTATGTAACTAAATTGACTTTGCAATCCAGAACACTCTTTGATTCAGTAACTCAAAGTTCTGAAGAAAAACCAAAGTCCTTTGAGATACTTGGTGCAGTAGAACTCTCTACCTAGGGGCCCAGAATTTGGTTTTGAATATAGTGTATTAAAAATAATCAAGTGAACTGATACCTCAGGTTGAATTTCAGTATGTTTAATGAATATTTCTTTGAAACAATCACATCCTTCATCCACAACCTTAGAGAATTTACTCCTGAGATATATTTATATTGAAGGCCATTTAAAATTCAAATCATTTTGTATATAGGTATACGCATAGGAATATTCCTCATTACTTTCTGCCTCTTTTCAAGAAACAATATTACTCAAGAGTTAAGATATAACTAGCAATACTTGTGATAAAATGCACATTACTTTATCCTCTAAGCAAAGATGGCATTATACTTATGCAGTGCAAGGTTGAGTGGAGCAGGATACCCACTTCAAGAACAAAATGCCATATACATTCTCCCTAGTGTTTTGTATAGTGCCTGGAACAGAGTAAGTGCTTAATAAATACTCATTGACTGGCTGACCCATAATAATTCCACATACCAGTTTCACTTAATTCTCTGTATTAGTTGTTTTTCATACTTAGCTTTTTCAGAGCACTAACTTGAAGAAAAACTTTTGTTATTATAATTAAGCCTATGCGGTGTTATTACAGGTTTATTGCTTATATGAGCTGTCTGGCCCCCAGGCTCCTATATGGGGTATGGATAGAGGTCTAAAACCTTAAGTTTCCATCTGTTCTACTATATGAAAAACTGTAGACTTGGCAACCTATATAAAAATAAGTTGCATGATTTTTCTTTGATTAAAATTCAACACGAGTTTATAAGTTATATCTTAATGGAAACCTAAGAAAATAGATTCTGTTTATATATTTAATTTTAAACGTGAAGTACTCATTATTGTTGCTGTTGCTGCTGCTGCTGTAAAATGGAAGAGCTCTGGCCTGGCACCACTTGGGTATAGGTCTGGATTTCTTAATACCTACTTGATTCCATGGAAATTATTATCAAAGTCTCCTGAACAGAATAGATCCTGTTTGAGAAATAAATATTCCTATCGTCTCACAACTTTTTAGCCACAGTGAAGACTTTCTGTTTCCATGTTAGGTAGAACCAAGTATATCTAGTAAAATGCTCAATAGAGAAAAGTCTAGGCATACCAGCTACAAGTTTGTTAGTGCTTGTATGGGGTGTAGGGGACAGAGAGTCAACCTCAGAACCAGGCAACCTATAAAAAGGTTCATTATACGTTAATGGAAATATAAGAAAAACAGATTGCATGTATAAAACTTTTTCCCAATTGGTTAATAAGTTAAAAAAAAGCTACTAATATGTTGCATTGAGTTAAAATTACTATGTGCCAGATACCATGCTAATTGAAGGAGATACAAAAGAAGGCAAAAATAGTCCCTGCCCTCTAGAAGGGAAGGAGAAGGGAAGAAAATAAGCATTTATATAGTGCCTACTATATGCCAAATACTGCACTAAGTACTTTGCAAATATTATCTCATCTGACTGTTGCAACAACTCTATAATTATCCCTATTTTACTGTGGAGAAAATTGAGGCAAATAGAGTTTAAGTGACCTCTTCAGGATCACACAGCTAATAAGTATTTGAGGTTAAATTTGAACTCAGGTGTTCCTGACTCCAAGCTCAATGCCTGATCTACTAAGAAGTTGACATTCTAATGGGGTAGACAACATGCAAATAACTATTTACATATAACATATATAACAGGGCAAGTCAGAGTTGGTCCTGGAGAGAAGGCCTTTGTACATAGATCCTTAGGTGAATGTTTCTCAAATTGTGTTCTGTGGAACTCTCGGGGTTCTGTGAAGTAATCCAAAGTCTGTAATGAAGAAAAACAGGTAGCAAACCTGAGAGCTGTCTGTGTTGGTTGAACATGTATTTAACCAATGCAGAGAACCACTAAGGCTGGTGGAAGTTGGTCATGTGATCAGCTCTCTCGAGGCTGGGCAAGCAAGAAAAATAAGCTGATATCTCACTTACTGCAAAGTGTGTGATTGGATTTCTGACACAGTCAAGTGACATCTCTCTATGTTTAAAGGTCAAAAGAAGGTAAAGAGACTCAAGAAGCACCTCTCCAGTTTATTAAAAAAAAATATGAAGTACCAATAATCAAAAAAAGAAGAAAGGCTTAATTTGAAAACAAATAAGAAAAAAGGTTCTGAAGAATCAGAGATAAGTCTGCAAGTCCCTATGTGTGTCCAGAGGTTGGAGGGCAGAAAAACATCACAGAATAACCAGAGAAAAATGAGGACTCCTAAACATTTGGAGGTAGAAACAAATCAGTTCTTCTCAAAGGGAAGCAGGAGTTAGATACTCTGAAGATACTTGTTTTTTCAAGGAATGATGATGCAGATGTAAAGGTGCTGTCAAGTGAGAAAGATCATTTATGGAAGAGTGGAAGGAAGGTGAGTAGCAGTAGTTGCTACTGTCGTGCTAAGTTGTGCTAAGCACAACTGAGGGAGTTATTGGCATCAACAACAACATGAGGCATATGCTGTCTTTCTGGGACATGTATCTAGGATGTGACAGAACCTTCCAAGACTTGTTAAACCAGATAATTATGACCTATTTCTGCTAATTCACCTGAATACAAATATTACCACCCCTCTATTTGTTGGTGATCACATTATCACATATGGGTTCAATTATCATCTTCATATAGATGACCTGCAGAGAGCTATATATCTAGCTCTAGTCTCTCCCCTGAGTTCAATCTTAGATTACTTTCTGCCCATTAGATATCTTTAATTGGAATTTTTATAGGTATCTGAGGTTCAAAATGTCCAAAACAAAATTCATCATATTCAACAAAAATCCTAATATTCCTCCAACCTTCCCTTTTTCTATTTCTATTCTATTCTAGTCACCCAAGTTCACGATCTCAGAATAATTTTCTGAGTTTTCCCTACCCCAAATCCAAACAGTTGTCAAATAATATCTATTATTCCTCTACAACACCTCTCACACCTCTCCTTCTCACTAACATGCCCACCACCCTAGTTTATATATCCTTCCTGGATCATCAAATCAATTCCTCTGCTTGCATCACCAGATTTTAGCCTCTGCCCTCTCCACATACCTGTCAAAATAATGTTCCCTGGGTATCATTAAAGAATCATTGATCTGACCATGTTATTTCCCTGCTTCCAGCATCTTCCGTGCTGCTATGCTGCCTCTAGAACAAACTAACTTCATCTCCTTGCTTCCCCTCTCTAATCCATTCTCTCTCCTACAGCTTATGAAAATTAATATTCCTAAAGCACATGTCTAACATGTTACTCTTCTTCCTAAGAATCTTAAAGAGGTCCCTAAGTGATTCTAAGATAAAATAAAAACTCTTTTCTATGCTTATTTACCATCATTCCCTTTGAAACACCAAGTGATTTTGTGAATGTTCTAACAAAACTGGCCTATTTGCTATTTCCTAACCCTGGCATTCTATCTCTTACCTCTACACCTTTGCATAGGATATCCCGTATTCCTGGCATACGCCACTTCCCCATCCCCACCTCATGGAATCTCTTACTTCCAAGTCTCAGGTAATATACCTCATCCTTCCTGCCCTAGTTGTTAGTGCTTTCTCTTTGCTCAAATCACCTTATACGGTAGGGGCGAGGGGAAAGAATAGATACTACTTTTTAGTATCGTTAAAAAACTTAATATGTGCCATGCCCTCCTTTCCTTGCAATCACTTGTCTTACATGATTTGGTAATGATTTCACAAGATTTTTATTTGTATTCTTTAATTCTTCATCATGAAATCACATATTACATTAGATAATAGGTATATTTTTGACTATTAGACCATTTTCCCAAGTCTAGTCTAGGCTTAACATGATTTTTAAATCAGATGAGTCCCCAGGCCATTAAATAATGTTTCTCTTCATGCTTTGCATAGATTTCTTAATCTTCTGACACTTACTAGCTGTGTAACCTTGGACAAGTCACATAACCTGTGTACTGCAGACAGCACTTCCTTTGCAGGGTCACTGTAAGGATCAAATGAGATAATAATTATAAAGCACTCTGAAAATCTTTAAGAATTATAGAAATGCTAGTTATTACCATCATCATTGCCCAGCTCCCTAGGTTTTTCCACCAAGGTTACTGTGTTTCTCTTACATATACCTTTATACATTCATGATGTTAGAGGATTAACTCACTGGGCGCAGAAGTTATTTCACTTTTTGTCTTCGTATCCCAGATGCCAACCACAGGGATAAGCGCATGGCAGGTACCGAATAGGTCTATAGTGACTGGTTTCTTGGTATAGTGAAAAGAGCAGTGAAAGAGGGCTTGGAACCCTGGTGGGGTCCAAGTCCTGGCTCTACAATTGCTACATGTATGACCAGGAGTTAAGTACCTTCATCTTTTTCAGTTTCAGATTCCTAATGTGCAAAATGAAGGGCTTAGATGAGATGACCTTTAAGGAAGGTCTTTTTCCCATTCCAACAACATGTCAACAATACATCCTTCTGCCAGAGCCTATCATAATGCCTTGCACATAGTATTTAATAACTGTTGAAGGGATGCATGTAAGATGTTTTGAACTAGCAAGTACTGTAAAATGTAAGCTATTAATCTAACACCTTCATTTCACAGATGAGGAAACGGGGCCAGAAATGTTAATTGACTTACAGAAGGTCACACAACTGTTTAGGAGCAAGGTGAAGCCTTTCACCAAGTTTATCTACAGACTCATTGTCATAGTGATAACAACACAGCATTCTCTAAAACATTCAGAGCACTTTCCATCAGTTGTCTTATATGACACAAAAGATATGATAACACTATGAAGTAGGCATTGCAAATAATGTTATCCCCATCTTAGAGATGAGCAAATTGAGGGTGAAAGAAATTCATCATATATTTAAAGTTGGAAGGGGCCTTAGTGGTCTCACTTGTGCCAAACTTCTCATTTTAAAGATGAGAAAACTGAGGTCCTGAAAGTTTAGTTGACCTTCCCAAGGTCACATAGGTAGCAAGAAGCAAAATGGGAACCCTGATTCTGACTCCACATCCACCACAGCATCCACTCCAACATAATGACTCTGACTCATTTCCTAGTGTTTTTCACTATTTTAAGACTGCAGGGAAAGCTGTAGAATTCTTCCTAATTTTTGGTTCAGTTATTTAAAGGGTAAAACGACTCCTCTAGACTTGAATGTTAATGGTAATACCTAAAAATGCAAGTCTCTTATTCTTCCACATAGGCTTTTTAGATTTAAAGCTATAAAAGGCCTTAGTGATCTCTAGTTCAATCCTTTCATTTGCCATAGATGAGAGCATCTGGGCTTAGAGAGGTAAAATGACTCACTTGAGGTATCAAAGTCTGGGTCTAAATTTGGGCCCTCTGACTGCAGATCTAATGTTCTTTTTTTGGGGGGGGGCTTTTTGGAGGGGGAAAGGCAGGGCAATTGGGGTTAAGTGACTTGCCCAAGGTCACACTGCTAGTAAGTGTGAAGTGTTTGAGGTCAAATTTGAACTCAGGTCCTCCTGACTCTGGGGCCAGTGCTCTATTCATTATACCACCGATCTAACACTCTTTCTAAAAAAAAGTTCTCTACTATCACAGGTGAGATGGTCATCCAAATGCAGGGAGCTGGCCTAGGGCAGGGTTATGGAACCTGCAGCCTTGAGGTCACATGTGACCTTCTAGATCCTTAAGTGCAGCCTTTTGACTGAGTCCAAATTTTACAGAACAAAAAAGATTTGTAAATTTCTGTGACTTTGTTTTGTAAAATTTTAAAGGATCTAGACCACCTTTAGCCTAGAGGATTTCTCAGTCTATTTGTTGCTGTTTTACCACTGATTTTATTAAATCAGTAAAAATAAATGATGGTAATTAAAAAAAATTTAACTTATTCAGTTTTCAAAAATAAAGTTAATACATGTATACTATGGTGCTCTCATACTGAAAAGATGGTATCAAGTTCAGAATAAAACTTAAAACTTTTTGTGTGGTTTAGTTCCTAAAGCCAATGGGGGGAAAAATTGGTACTATTTCAAATGAGACTTATCTAGGCTAGTGTGCTACTGCCTCCTCCTGTCAGTTCAAGTAAATAGAGTACTTCTGGAGGATCTTACTAACCTTTTATCCTTTGAAAATGCTCTTTAAACATACTCACTACACCTTCCATCTACTAGCTCCACACTGCTGTATAGGTACCAGGCCATTTGGCTTCAGGAGAAGATATTGTTTCCAAATCTCTTTCAGCATCAGATCTGTAGCTGAAACATTTCAAGAACTCTTTGGGCAATGGATGGATAGATGGATGATTTTAGAATAAAATTGCATAGTTTAAAAATGGCCGATAATTTGTTTCACATAATCCTGATTTAAAGCTGTTTTTCTTTTTCCCTTCATTGTTTGGGATCCTCTACTTTTAGGAAACCTAACCAGTAAGTTATAAATAATGCATAATACTAACAGGAAAAATGTCAATTTTCTTTTTAATTTTGTTTTCCTTTAAACTGCTCTAAAACATTAATGATATGATAGTTACATTTATATATTTTGAAATGTAACAATTACATCAAATCCATGTTAAAACCTCAATCCATTAAATGATATTTCTAAAATGCAGAGAGAATACATAATAATAATTGCTAATATTTATATAGTGCTCTAAGGTTTGTAAAGCACTTAACACTTAGCTTGTTTTATGCATGTTGTTAAAGGGTAAAGAGAAAACAAAACTGCTTTAAAACTAGCCCAGAGGTTCAGTAATTTGGGTGCTGGTTATAGATTTCCTTATATTCAAACTATGTGATGTGATTTCTGTTGCTTTCAGTTAACTCAAAGACTATCGGCCATCATTTTAAAGGTGAGAGTTTTTTGATCATCAAAATAAGTCAGGCAAAGAGGACCTTTCTCAGAAGCTGCTCCCTTTTAATGAGGGAAACAGTAAAAGGAATAGGTCAATGTCGCTTCAGTTATTTTCTTACTAGGATAAAACACCAAGTTTGGCTCCTGTGAAACCCTTGGCTGCACTGAGCTCTCTGAGAAATTGGTTTCTGTAAACAACTTATTGTTAATACACTACAGTCTGGGCCTGTTGCTCTCTGGTGACTCTATGGACACACAATCAGGGTTTGACTGCGGAATTCTCCCTTTTTACTGTTGCAGAATCCTGCCTCTGGCATCTCACGCCAGCAGGGAATATTTCCTTGAAGCCCAGCTTCCACGTGGCCTTGCTGCAAGGTTTCTGCAGCGCCTCCTGTCTCTATGGTAACATGGAACACAGAGAGCTGCAAATGGACTCCCCACACAGGAGCCAGAAGAGAGAGGGCCTAGAAGGAAGGTCTCTTGGCAGGCCAAGTAAGGAAGGGACAGGCAGCAAAAGGAGAAAAGTGCAGGGAGGAAGGAGACTTGTTAGGTTATTATTCATAGTCTCTTACACTAGTTGCAAGTGCTAATGGTAAGTAAAAGTCTTCAGGTGGTACTAGATGGCCATGTAGCATCTTACAATTTTAACATGAAATTGTTGCAAATAAATTTTAAGCGATATCAAAATGTCAATGCTCCAAACTGGCCAGAAACAGTCATTAAGCTATTTAGAGAAATGAAACAATTTTTATTTCTACAGCCCCTTAACATTTATGAATCACTTTTAAATAGTAACATTCTGAGGCAGACAATGTATATCTTATTATTATTCCTATTTTATAGATGGAGAAGCTGAGGGCCAGAAAGTTTGGGTCAGAATCATAGGGCAATAGGTAAAAAACTGGAAAAGACCTTGGAGATCATCTAATGCAATACCCTGATTTATAAGGAAACTGAGGCCCTAAGTAAACTTGCTTAAGATCAAATGAAGTGCTGGGGCTCAACACCCAGGTTCTCTAGACTCCATAGCTTCTCCCTCTGAATCATGACTTTTCAAAGTCACACAGCTGGCAAATGCTAGTAATAAATTAAGAAAAAAAAAGAGAGCAGAATGAAAGAGAAGTAGGAACTAGTTTGCATTAAAGAAGGGGGTAATGTAGGTATTGATACCATATTTGTACTTGCATATATATATATGTGTATACATTTGCACATGCATTCTATGATTCTGATTTTTGAAGAGATAATAAAGAAATAAATCTGGCACAGAACTTCATTTATTAATATAATCCCAAAAAGTGGCCAGGAAGGTTGTGACAAAATATAGGAAGCCATTTTAATTTTTAAAAATAGCTGCTTGATTAGCAATTCCATGAATTGCTACTGCAATAAAAATTCAATATAAACCTGTAAAATGTTCATTTGCACATATGTTCTAACACAATGGAATTTTTATCCTACAATGTGTAAAACTATACAAATATATATGTTCACACACTAATAATACTTTACTTCCCCCCCTTCCTCCTTTGGATAGAAACCTATGCAATAAGGCTGAAAGGCAGTACTGATACTGTGGGTTTGCTATGAACTTCAAAAAGCCCACTGTAAATGCTACAGAGATTACTGGCAATGAAGCCTCAGTACTTGCTATATTGACACAACACAAGATAATTTAAACTCCAAGATTAAAGAAGTGGATTCTGAACACTTTATTCTAAATAGAAGGTGCATCAAAATAAGTAGACTAGTAAAACTTAGTAAAGTAAAATCATTTCCTTAATTTGCAGGGCTAAACTCTCAGAGCGTTTCTGATAGGATTTTTTGGAGAGGTTTTTCCCCCTCATTACTAGTCTTACCTGCAGCTGTAATTTGTAGCCACTAGAGGTCAGACCTTTACACCTGTCACTAGTAGTGACATTTAAATGAACATTACAATACTGTGAATAACCTATGGTGATTCAAATATACATAAATTGCACATGTGTGTGCACTCACACATACACATGTGTTCCTGGAAAAAATAAGTTTTTATACAACTAGTGATGCCTAATAATGACTACCTGTATGATGCAGAGGCAATGTTAGTTCTTGTGATCCTAAAGCTATATTAGGATTTACTGGATGTCATATTCCAGAAGCCTGAAAATTAGCAATTTACATAGTCAAGTGACTTGGATAAGGCCACATAAGAATTTGGATTAGAAGACTGAAAAAGCAATTTACTCATCAATCTCACTCTGCTTTCTTACCTTTTGGGGATATACCCAGAAATCCTGAAGCTACTACTTTGTTTTCCTTCTTATACTTTCAGGGACAGCACCTGGTTATAGCACAACTTATCTTAGTGCCAGATTAATTATAAAGTGGTTTCATCTGGGAACTGTTAAAGGGCATTTATTACTGATCCATGACATTATATATCACCTATAAAATAATTCCACAATATGGAACCCCCAAAATAGCTACAGCAAAGTTCCAGTGTGTATCTATTCACTCTTTTATCCTACAGAGGATAAGGTTCTGTGAAAGTATTTTTTTTTCCCTTTTCTGGCTAAGTTTGTACAAATGGGTAACTGACTTTTAAAAGGTCGATTACACAAATTAATTGGGGGGACTGAGGAAAAACCAAAGACACTTTACTTTTAGTTTTCTACCAGATTTCTTAAAATACTATGTACGAGCTCTACAAGTCTAATGTTTTATACTGTTTTCCATTTCCACATCTACCATAGTGATTCAGTTCTCCTCCTTTTTACCTCAATTATTATTTTAACTAGTTTCACTGCTTCTAATCTCTGCCCTTGCCAATCCATCTTTCATTCAAGCGCTGAAGTCATCTCCTTAAAGCAGAAAACTTAAAAAAAAAAAAAAGAAGAAAACTGAATATACGATTCTAAAAGCCTATGGAATAAAACAGAAGCACATCTCCTGGCATCAAGGCCCACCACAATCGCTCCTTTCTAGCCTTATTTCCCTCATCTTTGTTTACATTCTAGCCACACACAATTGTAGGCTGTCCCTTCCTCTTGTCCTGCTCTCTTCTGTCTTAGGGTATACCAGTACCTCTAACTATTCACATTCTTCCCTTTCCTTTGAAGAAGATGTGACCTCCTGATCCCCCAGTTAGAAGTGCCTTAGCCTTCTTCAGTTCTCTTAAACAGTCTTGTTTGATTTCCTCTGCCCATTTCAAGCCTAAGCTCAGATGCCACTTCCTCCTAATTGTTCAGGCTCACATTTCCTTCCTCCTAGAATGTCTCAAGGAACTCCATTTGACCTCTACTGTCCACTTAGCCATTTCTAATTTGTATTATGAGTATCTATAAATTCATCACATCCTCAAGAGACCTTAGGGTCAAATAAGCACAAGGACCATAGTTTTTTCATCTTTGTAATACCAGGGCCTAGTATAGGGTCTTGCACATAGTAGGAACTTAAGTGCTTAACAGAACTGATTATCAGAAAGAATATAGGGACGGCTAGGTGGCACAGTGAATAGAACACCAGCCCTGGAGTCAGGAGTACCTGAGTTCAAATCTGGCCTCAGAAACTTGACACACTTACTACTTGTGTGACCTTGCGCAAGTCACTTAAACCTCAATTGTCCTGCCTTTCCCCCCCTCCAAAAATAAAAATAATAAAAAAAGAAAGAATAGAAATGGTTTGAGATTAAACTATATTACACTAATATTTTAATTTTACTTAATGCAATGTTACTTTAACACAAATATTTCCAGATAAACTTATTTTATTAAAAAAAAAAAACTTTGTCTGCCTAGGGGAAAAAGTATAGATGACAAAGGATTTTTTGGACCTATGATTTCATGGTTCCTAACCAACCAATCAATAAACATTTATTAAGCACCTACTATGTACCAGGTATGGTCCTAAGAGCTGGAATGAATATATATAAAATTTAACTCCTTCTAGTCAGAGGCATTATCCTATTTCTAAGTCTCAGATATTAATAGCATCTGATTATTTTGATCTTCTCACTTTAAAAGGCTAAAGGGAAGTCCTTTCAACCATTGTGTGGACCATACAGCAGAGGAGGTAACATGTTTTCCCAAAAGACTTTCAGGATAAGGAAACTCCTTGCAAAGAAGCAGGAGCTTTGCAAGAAGAAACTGACAATAAGATCAGCTACAGCTCAAAAAGGAGACAATAGGGAAGGACCATGCTTGGCCTGTAAAAAACTTCTGGCACAGTTATAGACACATTTATCATGCACCAAATCTAAACACATTATCAGGCTACCCTGAGAAGAAGTCTATGTTACCACGCTCTCATTTTGCTTTATTTATTTATTTGTCTTTTTGGAAGGGGGAAGGCAGGGAATTGGGGTTAAGTGATTTACCTAAGGTCACACAGCTAGCAAGCGTTAAGTATCTGAGGTCACATTTGAACTCAGATCCTCCTGAATCCAGGACCAGTGCTCTATTCACTGCGCCACCTAGCTGCCCCACCACTCTCATTTTGGAAGCTTTATGCTAGGATGCAAATGAATATAAAGAAACATACTGTCAGAGACTTATTCTGTCACCTCATTTTCATGCTTTCTATTGATAGGCTTAGTAATAAATTTACACGAAATAGTTTAAAATAGGTAAAGGTGGCCAAACAGTAAAACACCTTACACAAAAAAGCTGGTTACTGAGTCCACTACGGTCTTTAACCTTTTGTGTGCAAGCTCTTCTTCCTAACATATTATCTATTGAGAAAGTTGGGAAATGTGAGGCTACCAAGATAGAAACTAAAGATATCATAGGATCATGAATTTAGGGCTTGACAACCCTTCATTTCATAGAAGAGGAAAATGCAACCCAGAGAAGTTGTGTCTTTTCCAAGGTTACATGGATAGGAAACATCAGATATGTAATTTGAACCCAGTTCCTGTGACCTCAAGAGTCACTGTCACTGCTTTTTCCACTATAAAATGTTGCCTTCCTATTATGGTGAGAAAGGAAATATATATGTGTGTGTGTGTGTATGCACATGTACACACATATACGTGTATGTGTGTGTGTGTATTCTCTTTTGGCAGGGGGGTGGGGGGAAAGAAGTTTGGATCTGTGGTTTCAATATAAAGAAATTCCACTGAAAAAACTCCTTCTACCAGTATAGTCTAGTAACTACTTTTCAATGTCTTATGTTGGAGGGTTGGCTGGTTAGGATGTATCAAAGGTAAGACTTGCATCCCAGTCTCTTTTGACCATGGGGCTGGCCCTTCATCCATCACATTCTCCTTAGTGACTCTCAGAAGAAATATTAACAACATAAAATAGAGAAGAAACTGACTTAGGAGATTACTTCTAAAAAGTTCCTTTTGAAAACATTTTAAGAAGTCCACCTTTTTGTTATTAGTCGAATTCTCAACACAAAGGAAAATAGATTCACTTTTAATGCAGTTATTTAAATATAAACTACTGGGTTAAGTGAACTTAGACAAATAAGTAGATAAAATATAATATTCAGCTGGAAAGGATCTCTGAGGTTATTTAGTCCAGCCACCCCTCCCCTATATCAAAACTGGAACTTTGAGAGGTTAAAGGACTTGCCCAAAATCACATGGCAGAACCATGTTTAGCCATGTGGTATAACAGAAAATATGTTGGACCAGAATCAGGAAACCTAGATTCGGTATTTACTTAGCTGTGTATGGTAGAGAAACTGTGGAATTACTCAACTTATTTGAGGCTCACAATTTTTTCATTTAAAAAAAAGTAATAATGTGTTAATCTACTTCATAGACTGTGGAGCAAATAAAACAAACTTTGTAAACATTAACACTTTAAGCATGTAAATTATCATTACGCTATCTTTCTGACTTGCTTAAAGGAGGTCCATGGCTGTTTATAGCCTCCACAAGGACTAGGGGTTTCTAAGATAGTTAAAATATCTTTTTCCTTTCCCCTACGTCCAGGGGGAAAAAAGTAGTAGTTAGCATGTGTTTCCCTTTAATTACAAATTTCAATATACTGAAGTTAATTAAAGGTACAAAAAGAAATTTCTTATTGATTGTATCTAAGGAAATTCACCCACACCCCTATGGTCTCAAAGCATGATAGAAAACAATAGAAAACGGAAAACAACAGAATAATATTAAGTTAAAACTCATCAAGCAACTGATTCATTTATAGCTTTAAGCTAGGCAACAAAGTAGGAAGAAGAGACAAAAAAGGGCATAATTCTTATTTAAGAGGAAGTGGTATCAAAGAGGGAGATATGAGACATATATATGAAAGAGAATACATTTAATACTGTAGTAGAGACTGCATACATAAGTGATAGGAGAATTCAAAATAAGGGGAAAGATCAACCTAGAAAATGATTTTGTCTGCATGTTAGGGTTGTGTTTTTGAAGTATGTCTTTAAGGAAATATAAAATTTAGATGTTGGGGGCAGCTAGGTGGCACGGTGAATGGAGCACCAACCCTGGAGTCAGGAAGACCTAAGTTCAAATATGGCCTCAGATACTTAACACACTTACTAGCCGTGTAACTTTGGGCAAGTCACAACTCCAATTGCCCTCCAAAAAGCAAAAAAATTTAAAAAATTAAAAAATAATAAAAATAAAAAAATAAAATTTAGATGTCAGCCAACCCGCATTTATTAGGTTTCTATTATGTGCCAAGCACTGGGGACAAACAGAAAGGCAAACCAGTGCCTGCTCTCAAGGAGCTCACAGTCTAATGCAGAGATAAGAGGTGAACAACTTATGAACAAACAAGATATATACAGAATAAATTGAGTCACTAGTCTCAGAAGGAAGGTACTAAGATTAAGGAAGACTTGGGAAGGCTTCTTCAAAAAGTAAATGAGACTTGAGGGAAGCCAGGGAAGCCTGGAGGCAGAGATAAAGAAGAAGAGTGTTGCAGGCATGGGGAGAGTCAGTCAGTGGAAATGTTCAGGGTTGGATGATGGAGAATCCCATGTGAGAAACAGCAGGGAGGCCAATGTCACTGGCTTATAGGTGAGTGGAAGGGAGCAATGCAAAAGATTTGGAAAGTAGGAAAGGATCAAATTGGAAAGACTTTAAAAGCCAAAAATCCTGGAGTAGAGATAGGTAGAGAGGATAAGAAAGGAAACCCCTCCTAAGTGGGCTGACTAGCACAAGAGATGGCACAGAAGGAATGAGCAGGGTAGGAACAGAGAAAAGTGGTCTCAGCAGAGGGACTTTGTGATGGGAAACAGTGAAGATGGATGAACAAGACAATCTCTGACTGCCAGAAACGGGGACTAGAGAGCTACTGGGTGTCTGTGAGTAGGGTAGTAATTTGATGAAAAGGGTTTTTTAAAATTTTAATTTGCTGTACAGACGGTCCAGAAGTAGGAGACAGGGATGCAGGCTGACTGAGTGAGCAGTGTGCTGCAGTAATACAGACATGAAGTGAGGAAGGTATGGAAAAGGGAAAAAGTCCAGAAAATGAGGAGGAAGTACCACATACAAAGCAGATATAGATATGATATATGGGTAGTATTTGAAGATAGAACAATTACGTAAGGAAAGAAGGAATAATTAAAAAAAAAATCCAAGGCCTTTGGGGACAAGGAAAATGACAGGACTTGGGAGACTGGGAAATAGTGTCAGCAGAGAAAGGATGATGGAGTCAGTTTCACATGTGATGAGCCTGAGATAGTAACGCTCATTATATCCAAATGGAGTTGTCCCTATGGACAATGGTATATAAATAAAACATGTGATTTCATAATAATAGCTAACATTTACACAGTGACTATGATGTACCAGGTACTGTGCTAAGTACTTTACAATTGTTATTTCATTTGATGTGGTTTCACTTGAAATTTCATATATTCATCTTATTTCACTTCATATACAACAACTCTGGGAGATAAGTGCTATTTTTATCCCATTTTACAGAGGAGGAAACTGACACTGCTAGTAAGTCTTGGAGGCTAGATTTGAACTAAGCTCTTCCTGACTCCAGTCCTGGCCCTCTGTCCACTGTCACCTAGCTGCTCAAATTTCATACTCATCAGCATTTGATACTTCAATTGAATAAAATATTAAGGCCCTACTATGTAAAGGAAAGGTATGCTACATTCTAGAGACTTTAAAATTCAACAAGATCTCATTCCTAGGGGCGGCCAGGTAGCACAGCGAGTAAGAGCACCGGTTCCAGTGTTGAGAAGACCTGGAGATCGAATCCCGGGCTCAGACACTTAGCACCCACCCAGAAACACCTGGCCGTGTAACCTTGAGCAAGTTACTTAACCCCAATTGCATAGGGGTGGCCAGGTGGCTCAGTGAGTAGGAGCACCAACTCCAGTGTCAGGATGACCTGGATCAAATCCAGGCTCAGATACTCAGCACCACACCCAGAAATAACTGGCCGTGTAACCTTGAGCAAGTTACCAATTGCTTAAAAAAAAAAAAAGATCTCACTCCTGCCCTGTAGTAAGTGTAATAGGGTGTACCTCTCCTGTTATTTCCAGTGATTATTCTTCAGTTAGCACTTGCAAAATGCACCAGCAAATAGTACATTTTGATTGGGAGGTAGTTGGGAATGTTGATAACCTTACTGTTATTATGCCCATCTTTACAGCAATCTCCTATCAACATGGGTAAAGTACTAATGTGAACTCATCTTCTCCAACCAAACTTCTCAATGGAAACCTACCTTTCTAGTTTCTCACCATCCTTATAACTGATGAGTCTCGGGGACAAGATGCCCTGGTACCAGAAAGTCCTCAGTAGATTATCTGAGGTATTACATTATCCAAACTAATGTCTCTGGTTATTAGCTCAGCTGGTCAAAAGATGTCTCTCCATGGAAACTTGAAAAAAAGATCTAATTTTACTCTAAGTTAATGGTTTGACCGAAAGTCTCTGAGCTATGTTTTACTAAGCTGTAGGTTAAGCCAAGGTTTATGTCCTTGTGACTTTTTCAGTTGAGCTCTTTAAGAGATAAATTTTTGGCTTGACCTTTTTCCTGAAATGTTTCTGATTTAGGAGTACAGTTTCAAAGTCCTGTTTATAGACCTGCTGTATTTGCACTACACCACACAGCTGGAATGCTCCAGCAGACACAGAGAATGTCCTTTGTCTCCACTGTTGTGCCATGGTTTCAGTGACCTCTCTTACCTGAGCTATGGCTTTATTCTCACCTAAGCAGGATTAAAAACGATGTTTGCTTGTTTTTTTTGGGGGGAGGGGGGAGGTAAGGAAATATGAATGCTATTTTGTTTGTGTTCAGAGAAAGGTGCCACCTTCGCTCTTCCTTTCATCTCAGGCATTCCCTCTGACCTGGTATTAACTATTATTATTACCCTCAAACAGATTCTTCATTGATTTGTTCTTTGAATTTATATAGTAACTTTCCCATAAAGAAAACAGAGTTAAAAAAAATGAGTCAATGTACTTATTTATTCTGGCTGCCCAGTCTATTCACATTCCTTTAGGCATTTGTAACCATTCATAGCAAATGAATGTTATTATGATGTTAGGTTCTATTAACAAATTAATAATTTTCATAAAGATCTTAAAGATAGTGAATCTGGCTTATATGTATATGTATACACACAGATATAATTGTACATGGAGTTCAATAGATTTGTTGATGACCAATTATGTAAATATTTATTATGATGGCATAAATTGTTATTCTTTTGAAAAAGAAAATATTTGTTATATGAACTAATGCAGAGTGAAGTAAATAGAACCAGGACAATAATGTACACAACTACAACAATGTAAACAGAACAAAAAACCTTAACTGAAACTTGAAGGTCTCTGAAAAGGGTTGGGGAAAATATACCTCCTTTCCTTCTATGTAGAAGTAAAAGGCTATGTGTGTGGAACCATCCATCTGCCTATTTGTTTATCTGGCATGGCTGACAAGTTATTTGATACTGCCATAAACTATTTTTCTTTTTATAATTTTTCCAGAGGGATAGCTTGCTGACTAGGAAAGAGGGAGGGATAGATTCAGAAATAAAGATGACATAAAAACAGAAGCTATCAATAAAAATAAGGAAAAAACTCAAGTTTCCATTCTACATGGAAATTTTCTATCACATATGGAAAACTTGCACAAAAGATTTGGCCAAGTTCAACATGAGACAAAAAAGCATATTGTTAAAAAGTGGTATATTTTTAGAAACTAGAACATTATTTCTAAACCCAGATAGCCACACACAGAAGGTCTCAACTCATCTTTAAAATTTTAATCTAAAATTATTAAAGCTTTCCAACACTTTATCCTGAATAAAAGATATATGATGCAGAGAGGGACATTAAATTCATAACATAAATAATAAAATTTTATATCATTCAAGTTGGCATCATAATTATTGGAAAAGAAATTTCAAAAATGGAAACTGGATTTCTGAAGGCATAAAAGCCATTGATTACTGGCCCTAGCCTAAGGAATCGAATTTGACCTCACAGGTATTACTAATACTTAGTGGAAAGAATTCCATGTCTAAAATATGACTCTAGATATATATACCATAGGTAAAGGGGGTGAGGGGAACTTTATATTAAGAGGGTATACTCACATAAAAAAATCAGCAACTAGAGAGAGGAAGCATTTGGGTGAGATTCAACAGGGGGACAAACAGAAGTGATTTTTGTCATTAGAATATATTATATTCAGCACTGGAAGAGGAAATAGATGAGGAGTTCAGGAAACAGAAATTCTTCCATCACTACTGTATCATTTCTGTATCATTATAAACCTGGAACAGAGAAATGATACAGTAGTGATGGAAGAATTCAATTACCCAGACATCTAATGCCAAAAAGAAGAACTCCTTGACTTTTTTTTTTCACCTTCATAACGTGGAGAAACCAACAGGAAGAAATTGTTTTGGTTCTGATTTTTGCTAAGGGAGGTTGCTGAAGGTAGAAACTATAGGAACCCTGAGGGAAAGTAAATAACTTCTTTATGGAGTTTGGATAAAGGAGAGGAAAGCCCTAGAATACAGGACAGAGAAGCTTTCAAAGTATTATGGGGAAGATTAGGCTCCCTTTGACTAAAATCTTTAAGAGAAAGTCAGCCCTAGAAAGGTGGATAACTCTTAAAGATGAAATTCTGAAAACATAAAGGTAAAAAATTCCAATGAGGAAAAAAAAAAAGTTGTTTGAAGAGACCAATGTAGATACGGAGACATCATTAATCAACTTAGATTTTTACAAAAGGATATATCAAATATGGAGAAAAGGTAGGTAACAGAGGAATACAAGCACATGTCATAGTAGTGAGAGGATCAAAGCTAGCATAGGAATGCTGCCCAGGTGAATGGAGGGTGAAATTAACAATGGAAAGAAATCAGAAATTCCTATTTTGCTTCTGCTTTCTTTGCCAAGGTGAACTACCTTTAGAATAGTATAGGGGGGAAAATAAAGAGAATTGATACCCAATATAAATAAGGAAATAATAAGAGAACACCTGTTTGCCTTTGATTCAAGTCATCAGGCCTAGATGAAATACATCACTGGGTACTGAAAGAAATGGTGGTGTCACTGCTGAGTTAACTACTGATAGTATCTGAAGGAAAATGTTGAACTGGCAAAGTATTGCAGGACCAGAAAACAAATAAAGAGAGACTAGTGCCTAAAAACTTTAGGCCAGTGAGTTTTAATTTGATTCTTGATAAAATTATAGCTGAATTATTAAAGGGGTGGTTAGTGAACATCTAGAAAAGGAAGCTATGATCACAAAGAGCTAACACAATTTCATCAAGAACAGATCATACCAAACTAACCTTATTTTCCTTTTTGACAGGGTTACTAAACCAGAGGTGAGGCATCATGACATAGTGGATAGAAAGCTGGCCTTGGAACTAGGAAGACCTGGGCTCAAAGCCCTACCTCTGATATTTATTGGCAGTATGACCATGGACAAATCAACAACAGTGTTCTGGGCCAGATGTATCAAACAAGCAGCCTGAACCAGATTAAAATGCAATTGGGAAATATTTAACAAAATAAATAAAAATACAAGAAAACATTAATAATATTCCATTTTAAAATTAAGTCACTCTGTGGCAGGAGTACATATAATATATATAATAATCCTTATGTATGGATTAGTGCGCTCACTCTGCTTTCTGTTAAACTTTGGCATCACTGCTCTAGGCAACTCTCTAAGACTAAAAGTTGAAGAAAAGGTGTCAAACTATATTGTTAGAAAGTTTCATTATCTGTGAGCTTTGTAAATCAATTAAATCACAGATAGTTTTCTTATCCCTAATAAACTGGTTGTTGTAGAATGTTGTAGAAACAGTTTACCTGCACTAGAGCAAAGTATCTGCCAAAGCATCTCACATCATTCTTGTAATGGTATCACTAAATGAATTCAGAACTGGTTGAATGGCTGGAATGAAAGAATTGTCATTAGTGATCCCATGTTGGGTTGGAAGGAAGTCTCAGGTGGAGGGACCCAGGGATCTGCACTCTTATTAATGACATATAAAAAGGTGGCACTCATATCACATTTGTAGACCAACCTAGGAGGGATAGTTAACCTCCCAAATAACAGTTCAAGATTTCTTAGGCTACAGCATTTGGTTGACTCTAGAAAGATCAAATGTAGTAGGGATAAATGTACAATTTTACACTGAGTTCACAAAATCAACTTCACAAGCACAAGATGGGATGTGCAGGGTTAGAGAGTATTTAGCCTCAAAAAAGATTTGATAATCTTATCAGAGTGGAAGTGTAATATGAGTGAATAATGTTACATTCCTGCAACCTCCCCCAAATCCCCCCCAGACTAATATAATTTTGAACTGCACTAATAGAATCATAGCTACCAAGAATGAGGAACTGACAGCTGTACAATTTTCAGCACTGATCAGATCACATCCAGAGTACTATGTTCAGTTCATGGCACTGCAGTGCCATGGACAGAGTCCAGAGGGCCACAATCATATGATATTAAAGGACCTGATGAAATAATGCTCTATGGGATGGGTTGAGGAAAATGGGAATGTTTAGCTGGAGATGAGACTCAAGGAGAACATGATAGATGTTGATAGGCATTTGAAAGATTGTCATAGGGAGGAGGGATCGATCAGATATGTCCTGTTTAGTACCAGAAGGCAGACTGGGAGTTATGAGAAGTGCAAAGAGGAAAATTTAGCCTTGGTATCAAGAGAAACTTCCTAATAATGACAGCTATCCAAGAAGTGGAATATGCTGTCTTATGAGATAATGGGTTCCCATTTATTTGAAGATTTCAAGGAGAAGCTGGATGACTACATATCTTGTGGAATGTCCTAGGTAGTTTTTGTGGTTTATAGGGTATATGAGACAGTTGCAAAGTTTTCTTCAAATTCTATAATTCTTTTTGTAATGACTAATCAGGTGGGTCTCCTAATGTAAAATAAACAAAAAATGTGGAGTATTTCAACATCTAAGATTGCTAGTTTAACCAACTTCATCATCATACTTCAGTGTACTAGTAATGAGCATTACCAAATTAATATTTAATATTTAAAAGTATGAGCCCTGTGATGCTGCCTTACAGGGGGCAGTTGGGGGTGGGAAGAGGATAACAAGCATGAATAATATAGTATCTTTTCCAAAGGTTTCCTATTAAGCTGAGAATGACAGCTGTAATACTTAGAAATCATCAGCTACTTAGTCATTTCAAATAATCTGACAGCTTCCTCTTAAAGAACAACACTGATGTACACTTAATACCAGATTTGAGTTATTTAGTGACTCTTTAAACAAGCCAATAAGAAAACTTTTATGTTCCCTCTCCACCAACCAAATCTACCAGAAAATATTTCCTATTTCCCTTACATGGTAGTGCTTCTCTAAATTCCTTTCCTTCCACCCCCGTCATGCTCTGGAAAACGTTTATAATATTTATCTAGGTTTCTGAGTGGTAACTGACACATTCCTTTCATGAATAAAGTGGGAACGAGGAAGTAGAATGAGGAGTTGTTGAAAACTCTTGTTTAATCAAATAGAAGCCTGTTTGCTCTTATGTCCTCTTTATTTGAGTGTCTTACTACCCCTTGCTGATAGCCTAATGCAGGGCAAAAATAAGTGGGCATGTTGATTGAAGTTCTATTAGAAGAGGGTCCCTAAGCTTTAAGAAGAGCTCCTTGTCCAAACTTTAAAAATCAAGGAAGCAATAAACTAAAGGCAAAGGAAGAGATCCCTTATGCTCTTTCTGAATGGGTGAAATGCTTAAATTTTAGATTACTGAGTGTGGGAATCTCAGCCTAGAAGTTACATAGCCCCCAAGGTATATCAGGCAGTTGGGTTGCACAGTGGGTCTAGAGCTCAGAAGAGCTGAGTGCAAATTTGGACCTGGGGCATGTTCTGGCTGTGGGACCCTCAGGAAGTCACTTAATTTCTTTTAGCCCAGTTTCCTCATCTGTAAAATGGGGATATAAATAATAGTACCTACCTCCCAGAGTAGTTGTAAGGATCTGATGAGATGTTAGTATTATTGTTGCTGTTGTTTTATACAGTTCTTTGTCCAGACAATATAATAGGATTAATACAACTTTGGGGGAAAACTGATTTAACTAGTGAAATAGATGAGCAATATAACATAAAAGTAACAATTTTAGTGTTGCACAATAGAAAGATCACTGGCTTTGGGGTCTGAGGATCTCTTATCAAATCCTGCCTTTGCCAGTTATTGCCTACATGATCTTTTGGCAAGTCAATTAACTTCTTCTTTTTTTTTTTTTTTTTGCTTTTTGGAGGAGAATTGGGGTTAAGTAACTTGCCCAAGGTTACACGGCTAGTTTTTTAGTGTGGGTGTTAAGTGTCCGAGCCTGGAACCGAACTTGGGTCCTCCTGACTCTGGGGCCAGCGCTTTACTCACTGCACCACCTAGCCGCCCCCATCAGTTAACTTCTACAGGTGTCAGCTTCTTCATCAGTAAAATAGGTGCAGGACCAGATGGCTTCTGGGGTTCATGATTCTATGAGTTAGAGATCATACATGCATTCTATGATAATAGTTCACATTTGTTTAATCTATAAAAATAATTCATCCTTTTTTTCACTTCACAGTTTGTAAAGGACTTTCTTCACAAAACCTAGGAGGCAGGTAGAGAGTAAAGTATTATATTCATTTATAAATGGATCAAAAAGATTCACTAACTTGCTTACAGTCATAAAGCTAGGCCATAGGAAATCAGGACTTGAACTCATGTTTTTTGATCCAAATTCAGAGCTTATTTCACTATATTACCCTGAATTATTGGAAATGATAATTTGCTTTTACCTTCTATTTTTTTTGGAGGGGTTCACACTTGAGATCTCATTGGTATAAGGGGAAATGCCCAGTGTGAGAACCAGGAAACTCCCAGATTGGCAATTCACCAATGCTTTGTATTCTTAGAGAGCTGCCAGGATGCCCAACGGTTCAAAAAATGGCCTAGAGCCACATACATAGGTAGGACTGGAACTTAGGTCTTTCTGACTACAGTTCCAACTTCCTGAACTATTATGTTGTTTATCTTCTTCCCTTTACCCTATGAAAATCAAATTAACTACTCAAAAATATTATTTGGGATTTCAGGCCAATGTCATAGGTACATATGCTAGTTTAAAAATGTCGTCTCTTATGAATACTGATCCACTATCCTCTTATTAAAGTTCCAATGTGATTCCAGATTGGAGTTTCTATACCCTGCTATTATATGTCTGATTTCATAATATCTTCACCCCACTTATTAAAAGAACTATAGAGATTCATTTTAAAGCATTGTAAAAGTAAAAAACCCCACAATTTTATTATGATATATTACAAGAATTTTGTGATACCCTGAGATAACTAGAGTGGGATAGTAGATCATAAAACTGGGGCTAGAGATTAGGAACTGATATTAAGTAAACACTAATTTTAGAGTTGAAAAGTGAAATGATGACAGTTCTTAATATCAGGTTACTAATTACTGGCTTTTATTCTTTAGTCGTTTCAGTTGTCTCTTTATGACTCCATTTGGAGTTTGTTTTTTTTTGGCAAAGATGGTGGTTTCCCATCTTCTTCTCCAGTTCATTTTACAGATGAAGAAACTGAGACAAACAGGGTTAAGTGACTTGCTCAGGGTGACACAACTAGTAAGTTTCTGAGTCTAGATTTGAAGTCAAGGAGACAAGTTTTCCTCACTTCAGGCCCAGAGCTCTATCTACTGCTCCACCTAGCTGCCTGAATTTCTAGCTAGGTTTATGTAAAAAATTCCAGAGAATCACCTTCAGAATTACAAACTCAAGTTAAGCATATGTTAAAACCAAGATCAACTGTTGGTCCTACATCTTCTGGCAAAACCTTATGAAACAAAACAGTTACAGAAACAGCCTTCAAAAACAGAAGAGATCTGGCATCAACAATGAAACATTTTGCAAGGACTAGAACCTTTCACGATCTTTGTCAACTAATGGTATTAAATGTTAAAAGCTTCAGAGTCAATGAATTACAGCCTAATTCTGTTTCTTTTTGTTGGCTCTTAGCTAAGCATCCCTGCAAAGAGTGAGTCTAGACTAAGAGGCAATATTAAAAACAAAAGGTTAGAGATCATCATGGGACATTAATTATGCAAAAGAAGGCAAACTAAATTTAATCAGAAGCAGCAGACTCAGTGAAGGAAGGATTTTCTCTTTTTGACAGAGGCAGTTAGGAAAACATTTATGGTAATGCCACAGCATCTGCTGATTACAGTCAAAGCTGCAGGACAGAGGTGTAAAATCACTGAACCATCTTGACAGCTTGCGGTTATATTCAAGCCCCATCCCAACAATAATTCACAATGAAATTCACTTAAATCTGAAAACCAGCCAAAATGCTTAAAAAGAAAAACAATTTAGTTTGTATTTAATTTAGCAATTAATGAATACTTGATGTTTCAATACTAGAAATAGAAACATTATGTGTAAATAATTATATATCATTCCGAAGATTTTCACAATTACAATTTTCTGATCCATTTAGGATGTTGTGTGATCTGCCTGGTTTTTTGTTCAGATGTCTCTTATAAGTAGTTCTTTTTTTTTTTAAATAAGTCTTTAAAATATAAAAAGGAACTGAGAGGTACTGTTAATATGGTGGAAGGGGCACTGAATCAGAAATTCAGAGATCTGGGTTTTCATTCAAGTTTGGCCACCAACTGCTTATGTGCTCTTGGGCAAATCACTTAACTTTTTAAGGTTCCACTCACTACATTTGTAAAATGAGGGGAGGGGGCAAGATGAACTCGAGGTGTTCCCCTTGTTGGAAAATAGTATGATTCTGAGTTTAACTCCTTTGACATTTATGGGACCTGAACCAAATATATCAATTAAGGCATTACCAGGGAAATGTTATATTTATGTGTTACAGAAGATTGATAACTTGAATAATTAATAAGACAACCGTGAGTTTCTCTAAACAGAGAAACAATGATTCTATGAGCCAAGGTGACATTAGAGCAATTATCCACTGAAGGACTTCCAGAGTAACCACTTGTATATTATCACCTATCAGAAAATTGTAACAAGGGAAATGAGGAAGAAAATGTACTCCTACATCTATTAATGGAAAACACAATCAAATATCAGCTATTTCAGTGGGGTTTTGTGTGGTCAGATGCTAGCTCGTGTTTAAATTTAAATTCTTGAATGACAAAAAAAAATCCCAGAGAACAAAAGGCTGTACTATAGTCCTCAGAGGTTAACATTCACAAAAGTAAATGTCTCACATTTTATCCCAAAATCATCATCAAAGATTTTCTGTGCCAAGCTGCTCTGGGATTTCAACTAAATATTATTCATAACATGAGAGATTAAAGAAAGGAAATAAAAACTTTAAACTGACTTTTCTAACAGAAGACACTGAAAATAAGGTCACAAGGGATGTCCAATGTTGTCTTTTTCCTTGGTAAATGTTTTCAAAATATGCTTGCTAAATAACACAATATTCTGTATTACTATAAATTAATTACATAATTATACAATTATACAAATTATAAGACTACAATTATATTAATTACACAATAATACAAGCATTTATTAATATCTACTAACATAATATTCTGTATAGCACTTGCAATTGAAAAACATGAATTTCTTTAGTTCTCTCTTCAATTTCTTATCCTTAATACTATACAATGGTTGAGACTTCTAGTTATAGATTTTTATACAGATATACAGATAGTTATATATTTGATGATGATGAAAATATGGGAACTAGAAAACTGAAGTAATTGGTGAATATCAAGAATTGGAAAAAAAAACAATCGCAAGAAACTGACATTTCAACAAGAAGTATTTACTACTCTTAAATGTACATAGCACTGTGTTAGGTACTAAAATAAAAAAGGCACACAGTTGGAAAGGATCTTAGTGGCCATTTAGCCCAATTCACCCCATGTAGCTATAATTAAATTAAGTCTAGCAAGGAGTTATCAAATTTCTCCTTGAAGACTTTTAATGACAAGGAACTCATTACTTTACAAGTCAATACATTCTACTTTTGGACAGTTCTGAATATTAGAAAAGTCAGAGCTTTCAAATATAGAGACAAACTCTGCCTATCCCTGGGTCCTAATTCTACCCTATGGAGTTATAAATAATTAAATCTAATCCTTTTCCCAAATGACAGTCCTTTAAATATTTTTAAACAAATATTATGTCCCAACCTCCCCTACAAGTCTCAAATTTTCTCCAGGGAAAAAGTATAGAAGAAAGGTAGATATTTGCTTTACAAAGGCTGATTAAATACTATAAGAGTCACCAACAATGATTAATGCATAGTGACCAGAGACAACAAATAAGCTATATATGCACACGACACAGACCAACCTCCAAAGGGTTGCCCAAAATATTTTGCTGTTTTAGAATTACCTGATCTAATATTGCTTGAAAGGAAGTCAACTACATCTTATAAATCTTTTCAAAGAAAAAGTCAATGCAATGATACATGTATCACACACAATAACAGTTACTATATAGATAATATTAAATGGAATGCCAAACTGAAAGTAAACAAAACAACTGGGACTACAATGGAAAGAGGCCTGAACTTGGCTCTTGGCCTGCTACTTACTGTATAACCTTGAAAAAGTCAGTTATCATTTCTGGGACTCAATTTCCTCAGATATATTATTAGGTAGTTGGCTGAGATGATCTCAAATATTCTTTCCAGATGTTAGCTCTGTGTCTCTAGTCTGATCTGTGGTTTTGCCACTGACTAGTTCTATGTCCTTCCAGAAGTTATTAACTTCTCTTTCAATTCATTCTCTTTCATTTCTTAGGGGATTTGGAATTTTAGGAACTGATTTAACTAATGAGAGGTGAGAGAACAAGCATATTGCTAAGAATGAAGAACCCTTTTGTAGGCTGGAGTGAGATGGAAGGTGAAGCAGATTATAATAATAATAATAACATAACATAACATAACATAATCATTAGTCCAAGAAATACAGAAGGGACAGACTGAGAAATGGGTGTAAGTAAAGGAAAAAATGATATGGGTGATATGGTTGGTGGTATGAGGGTGTGCTTTAAAGCACTGCCTGAGGATTTTAAATGTAATACACTGACATGAACAATAAATGAGTGGCCTAGCAGAATGTATGATGGAGAGCAGATGGTTACTAATAAAGAATTAGACAAGATCAGACAGTTAGATGTTCATAGTGTATGTAGAACAGCTGAGTTAAGTATAATTCTTCAGACTGATGTTAGAAGGTAACAAGGGTTATGCCTTGGTTTCCAATGGAAAAAGACAGATTCATGAGTAAGGTAGAAAATAGGAGAAGCTTGTGAAGGACTCTGAGTTGTGGGGATGTACATACTTGTAGAGAAAATCAATCTTGGCAGCAAGAAAACAGATTTTTCATCTATACGATTTTGAACATACATCTATTCACTTAATTTAAATTAACAATTAAGATTAAGATCTTTCCTATTCCCATTGATCATCATTAATCTCTCTTGAAATTATTTTCTTTAATTTTATTTACCCACTTTTAAAAAATCTCAGTTTATAGAATATAAGCTCCTTATTGAGGGCAGGAACTATTTGTCCAGTTTGTCTTTGGGTCCACACTAAGTACTCTGTAAATGTTTGCTGAATTGAATTTAAAAAAGATATAAAGACAAAAAAAAGAACCAGTTCCCAAGGAATTTTTTTCCTACTAGAAGACACAGCAGATAAAAATAAATTTAAAAAAAAAGTAATTTGAGGCCAAAGAGAACCCAGGGAAGGAGCTTACAGTGTGCCAACATGGAGCAATAAGTAAAGCTACAAAGGTAATTTTTGCAAGGATTGGAGGAAAGGTACTAGCAGAGAAGTGCATCAAGAAAGATCTTGTGGAAGAGGCAGCACTGAGATGAGCTCTGAAAGAAGAGAGGGGCTTTAAGAAGCTGAAGTAAAGAGGGAATACATTCTAAGGGTGAGAAGAAGATTGTACAAGGGCAAGGAGACAAGAGATGGTATACCGTGGCAGGCAATAAAACATATATTAAGTGCTTATATATCCCAGACACTGTAAAGGTTAGGAAGGAAAGATTGTTCCTACCTTCATAGAACTCACATTGGATGAAAGAAGACAAAATATAAAAGGGAGTTAAGTGGCGGAGAGTGGTGCAGGGGCATCATATCAAATTCTGTAGTCAGAAGTACAGCTGAGAGGGTAATAAAGTGTGATGTATGGCTGGCTTGGGCTCATCCCCAAATTTGGGTATGAGAAATATCAACTAGTTTACTTTGTCAAGACTACAAAATTGAGTGAGGGGATCTAAAACATGACTGGGCTGGAAAGATAGGCTAGAATGAAATTTTGAAGAGTTAAATGCCAAACACAAGAGTTTGTATTTTTTTCTAGAGGCAACAGGGAGTCACTGGAGGCTTTGAGTGCTTTGATAATAGTGCTTTGGTAACTGTGTGGAAGATAGATTGATGAGGGGGAGAGACTTGAGGCAGGGGTACCAATTAGGAAAGTTATGCACAGGTCCAAGTGAAAGGTGATGAAGGTCTGAATTAAGGTAGTGATTACATGAGTAGAGGAGGGACAGAAATGAAAGTTTTTGGACCCACTGGTCCAGCAAGACTTGAAATTTATTAGACATGTGGAATGAAGAAGAGTAAAGTGTTGAGGATAACACTCAAGATGGAAACTTGAGTGGCTAAAGGATGGAGGTATTGATTAAAATAGGAACATTAGGAAGAAGGGAAAGCTTTTGAGAAAGGTAATGAATTCTATTTTGGCCAGATTGAATTTGTTATGCTTATGGGATATCAGTGGAACATATAAAATAAGTAGTTGATACAGAATTAGAACTAAGAAGAGAGACAAAGGCTGGATACATAGATCTGGAAGTCATCTGAATAAAAATGATCATTGCACCCATGGGAGATGATGAAATAACCAAGTCAGAGAGTAAAGAGATGGAGAAGAGGACCCAGGGGAAAAAACCATGAATTACAATCACAATTAGAGGACATAACATAGATTATGATCCATAGAACAGAAAATATTCTGGCGTTTAAGAGTGTTTAATGAAAGATGAGGACTGAGATGGTTTCCTTTTCTGCCATATAGGACTGAAAAACATTCCTTTACCAACTCAAGGAACAGAATATATGAAATCATTTTGAAAAGAAAAAACAACACGATGTCTATTATGACCTACAGAACATCTATGACGGCAAGGGAGTAGGAGGAAAAGCATTTAGTGCAGTGGCAGATGGGCAAGTCTAAACCTGCAGTGCTTGCCTATGTAGGAAGGGTGCGGCTCTTGTCACCCTTTTTTATAACCTCTTACAGTTAGGCTATCAAAAGAAATTGTTCTCTTCAAGAGAGAGAGCTGGTATATACATACACACAGATATAAAGGTATTGACTGTGAAAGGAGATGGTTTAGAGAGGTATGCGTACATAGATGCACCCTGGAACTAGCTAGAGAAGGCATACATCTCTGAGGTTGAAGAAGCAGTCACGTAGACACCAGTGACAACATCATAGGTCCACATGTGTGGAGAAAGCTGGTGGGACCTTCTGTACTCAAGTCTTCTTCCCTGCCTTTCCTTCCTTCCTTGATCTCTCTACTACCAGTGGGTCCCCTCTTCCATTAGCTTGCATATATTTTGTATATACGTTTAGGTGTACATATCGTCTCTTCCTATAGAATGTGAACTCCCCAAGAGCAGAGATTGCTTCATTTCTGTCTGTGTATCCTCAGTGTCTAGAGTAGTACCTGGCTCTAAGAGATGTCTGTTGAATAACTGACTCACAATCCAATACTCTTTCTACTTGATTATATTTTGCCTATGTCAGTATAATTTCTTAGACGAACAACTCATAAAAGGTGTTTATTACATTTCCAGTATTGTAACAATATTTTGTTTTCTACTACTTTCCAATGGAAATGCTTGATATTTAAGCTCTATTATATACTAAATAGACTTTTGTGGGCTAGGTTAAGTACATTTATAATATTATTCCTATGGGAAAATTAATTGTGAGTTTTGAACTGGTTTACAAATGAACGGAACGTTAAGGGAAAAAATCAATTACTATGTTGGGTGCTGCCTTGAAGATATTTTATTAAAGGGCCCAATAAATTGGTAGACAGGCTTTCTGAAGGTTTTTCTGAGCTGGGGTGTGGGTATTTCAAGATTTATATGAAACACAAAAATCTCAGAAACATAATGACTTTAAGAATGGATTGAAATTTGTGTGTTAATAAGCAAAAAAAAAAAATAGATTAAGTGGAAAAAACCCACACTACCCCCATTCCTCATCTACCCCAAATTCCAGAGGCTTATATAATAGAAGCAAATTTTTGCTCATGCAGAGAAATGTTTATCCTTGTACAAAGAATTAGGATTTTGTTTACCTACTCAATTTGTTGCCTATTTGTCACCTACAAACATCTGGCTACTAATCCCCAACAATTTTCAAAAAAAATATCAATTAAGAATTTGCTATATGCAAGGCACTAGGAATACACAGATAAAAAAGTCAGTCCTGAAATGATTGAGAATCATCTGTGCTGCCCCCCAAAGCTGAACTCACACAGAACTTTTTCTCTACTTGTCTTTTCACAAATTGATATGTATTATAATTATGTGTATATATCATTTTTTCGCCTACTGAAATGTAAGCATGGGAAGTGTAGGGGATCAATTAATTTTTTGGGGGTATCTGCCATAGCATCTAAGATAGCGCCTTTCACATCATAGGCATTAAATGTTTGTTGAATAAATAAATTCAAATAAAAGAAGAATAAAACTTATACAATGCATCATTTGAGGACATATGGCAAATGAATGGAATTTTAAAATAAGAAGAGGCAATATGCAACCTTCTCTGTACTGTCAGAATTTATTAACGATGTCATATTACTGTGGGTTTGTGATGTTTCATATTAATAAAGTTATCATCTTTGTGGCTGTTACTTAGACATATTTGTCTGCATTAAGTACATGCTTCAGCAAAATCCTAAATAAAATTAATCTGACATTTAAGTCTTTGTCTAGCTCAGGTTTCTTTAAAGTATACAGAAATAAACAACAGAGATAGGCAAAAGGAAGAGGGAGAGCAAAAAAAAAAAAAGAAACATGAAGGGAGAGAAAATGCATTGGCTTAAGGATATTTCCGATTTAGGGGGACCATTGTTTTTAATACTCTAAGTACATAATTTATTTGCCGATAGTTGATTGAAGGTATTTAAGACTTGTGTAAGCTATTGCTTTCATGTGTAACACAAACTGAAGGATGCAGTCCATTAATCCTTTATAAACAGTAGTAAAAATAATTCTGAACTTTCAGTGCTAAGCTTGTGCCTTGTACTTGTAACTACTGAAAATCTTCACTGAGATGAAGAAAAATTAAAAGGGATTTTCAACTACAAAATCTGGGATTTCAAATTTAAAATTTCTCTACCAATGGTTTGTTCACTCCAAACACACATGAAAACCTTACATGCATTTGATAACTACAGGATATAATCTTTCCCTATCTTATTTAGTGGATAACCCTGGCAGGGTTTTTTGGCTTTTTTGGAGGGGGGAAGGCAGGGCAACTGGGGTTAAGTGACTTGCCCAAGGTCACATGGCTAGTTCAGTGTTAAGTGTCTGAGGCCGAATTTGAACTCAGGTCCTCCTGACTCCAGGGCCGGTGCTCTATTCACTGCGCCACCTAGCTGCCGCCCCCCAACCCTGGCAGCTTTAAGATATAAACTTTGTTGAGTTCTAGGTAAATCCTTCTTTTCCAACAAATGATTTCTGTGGTTAACCTTTCTGGCCTTTTCTAAGGTGTTTATAAATATAAAGCAATAAATAAGTCAACCATTAAGGTCATTTTCTCCGAGTTAATTTTTCTTCAGAAGCAGGCTATCAAATATGCTCTTAAAAACAATTCCTTCCACTCCATTATGGACCCCCTGCTTTGAATAGCACCTACTGAAGCTTCCTCTTCTCTTTTCTACATTGTTTTCAGTTGTTAAGATAATGATTTTGAGGGATTAGTTGAAAATAGCCTTCTTGCTTGATAAGCAAACAAGTTATCCTTATTTGCTTCTAGTTTCTAAAACAATCACTTTAACAAGATTACAAGATTCCCCTTAGCAGCAAGAACCAATCAAAGGGAAAAACTTGACAGATTTTATAAAATATATAATGTACTTTCTGTCTTTTACACACACACACACACACACACACACAGTATTTTAGTTTTGGCTAAGATTTACCTTTATTTTTTACCAAGAAATATAAGAGTGAGGCATATTCAAATAATCAGTCCATAATCACTTATTAAGTATCTACTACGTACTAGATCCTGTGTTAGACCCTGGTGATAAAAGATAAAACAAAACATTCTCTGCCCTTAAGGAGCTGATATATTAAGGAAATCAACATATACATAAATAAGCATACATAAAATATCCACATGCACTAGGGATATAAAAGACAAAAACAGCCCTTCATTTTTAGAAGTTTACATTTTATCAGGGAAAATAACATGTCTACATAAGTAGATACAAACCTCTCTCTGTTTCTTTCTCTTTCTGTAAAGTTGGCATTAGGTAATTTGGTGGGGGCTGTGGGGAGAAATAACAGCAAACGAGAGAATCAGAAAAGGCCCAGTGAAGGAGGTGGCTCTTGAGCTGAGAACTGAAGGAAAGTGGGCATTCTACAAGGTGAGGAGAGAGTATGTTCCTGGTGGGAATCCAAACAATAATAACCAAGTGAGGTCTGGGCTATGACCTTTTGCTGAGAGTCAAGATAGTCTGGAGCTGGATGGTGAAATACTTTAAAATGATGGTCTCTAACCAAGTCTCTGATCAGAAGCAGACAAAAATCAGGAAAATGTGTACTTGCCAAAGTTCTTCATCACTGTCATGAAGGACATCCTGTTCAAGGACTTTACAGGTCCCTGGAAGACACTAGGTTCAAGGCTGAGAGTGTGAAAACTTCAGCTGGAAGGGGAGAAGCTATGATCCCTGGGAAGGAGGGTCCAAGGCTGAATATTTTCTCATCTGTGTTATGCTGTCTTCCTAACACACCACAATTTTATTAAATTCTTGTTGGCTAATCACTAGGTCAGTCAATCTGACAAAACCACTATTCTGAATAGCTGTAATTGCTCTCTGGAGACTAAATGGCAGAACTATTTATAAGAAAAAAAGGAGAGGGATTCCCTACGTATAGCAAGGACCTTCAGAAGATCCTATTTATAATGTTGACATTGTGTAGATTGCATCAAACCTCAGTACTACAGGGTCTTCTAAATGAGATCTGCAACCACTCGAGATTGATAGAACAATTCATAAAGGAAAAAAGAAAATAGAGAAGAGAGGGCCACCAGCATCTTTTTAGAAAATAGAGAGAAATGTATAATAGGAAAAGTAGGTGGGTTGAGAAAATACGTGGGCACTGCAAATACTGTATTGGGATCCAGGAAATACTAAATGAACTAAAGACCTCTGCTGCACAAAATAGATTTCCTATTGAAGATTTGTGGAGAACATGTATGAGAATTGCCCAAGATGAGTCATCTACATTGATGAGATCATGAATATTCTAAACTACTGAAGAAAATACAAAAGTTGAAGAAAAATATAAGTTGTGAAATTCCCATTGCATATTTATTTCAATATTGATATTTGAAATAAATGATGCACCTGGATGCCCAAATTTCATTTAATATGGTCAATGAGCTTTAGCATAGTTTCCTGAATATTAGCTAATGACTTCCTTGTTCTTGGTACTTAGTAAGAGAAAAAAAGTTTAAAAAAATGCTATTGCTTCAGGAAGACACAAAGTTATTCAGTCATATGAAACATCTGCAATGAAATTGGGATTTCTTAATTATTGAGAGGGCACTGTAACATAAATATTCACAGGTTCAAAAGAGTGGTGCCGAATAGGTTATCAAGCAAAAAAATAGGAAACCACCTGCAGAACAAAATCCATCTGTCTGGCTGAATTTAGTTGAAAATATTTTTTGGCCTTGTTAGTAAAACTCTCATGTAAAATTTATTTGATTGAATAATTTACTAAGAACATTTCCATAAGCATCATAAAGGGCAAAAATGAATATACTAGTCATCTTTCCAACTTTCAAGCCAATTCTAGTTTTCTAATTAATATAATTAACAAACTGTTTTAGATTTTATAGATATCCTGAACCAGTTTTCTTTTTTTTTTAAATTTTAAATTAATTTGTTTGTTTCCCTTTAGTTTACAGGATTCAATTCCACAATTCCTTGAGTTTCACATTTTGTCCCCCTCCTTCCCTTCCCTCCCATGGCGGCTGATAGTCAAGTATAGGATCTGTAAATACTTTCACATTAGACATTAGTGAGGTTATAAAGACGGATTGTATCAGATGGAATGAAAAATGGTAAAGAGGACATAAAACCAAACAAGAGAAGGAAAAAGATCAGGTATTTTGCTTCCACCTGGATATAAACTCAGTTTTTTCTAGTTCTTTCTCTGGATGCACATATTTCTCTCCATCATGAGTCTTATGGAATTGACCCATATCACTGCACTGCTGAGAAGAGTCCAGGTCATCAAAGTTGGTCATCACACATACGTTGTGTCTGTAATTGTGTACAAATTTCTCCTGGTTCTACTCTTGTCACTCAGCATCAGTTTGTATAAGTCTCTCCAGGTAAATATGAAGACCATCTGCTCCTCATTTCTTATAGCACAATAGTATTCCATAACATGCATATACCACAACTTGTTCAGCCATTCCCCAATTGATGGGCACCCCCTTAATTTCCAATTCTTTGCCACCACAAAAAAAGCTGCTATAAACATTTTTGTACATATGGGTCTTCCTTCCACTTCTATGATCTCTTTGGGATATAACCCTAGGAGTGGTATTGCTGGTTCAAAGGATATGAAAGTATTTATAGCTCCAGAAAGGCTGGATCAGTTCACAACTCCACCAACAATGCATTAGTGTTCCAATTTGCCCACATCCTCTTCAGCATTTGTCATTTTCCTGTTTTGTCATCTTAGCCAATCTGACTGGTGAGATGTGGTACCTCAGAGTTATTTTGATTTGCATTTCTCTAATCAATAGTGATTTAGAGCATTTCTTCATGTGCTTATAGATATCTTTTCTGAAAACTGCCTGTTCATATCCTTTGACCATTTATCAATTGGGGAATGACTTGCATTCTTATAAATTTGACTCAATTCTCTGTATATTTTAGAAATGAGTCCTTTGTCAGAGACACAGGTTGTAAAGATTCTTTCCCAATTTCCCACCTCCCTTTTAATCTTGGTTACATTGGCTTTGTTTGTTACAGAAGCTTTTCAATTTCATGTAGTCAAAATTATCCATTTTACATTTTATAATGTTCTCTAATTCTTGTTTAGTCATAAAGTCTTTCCCTCTCCACAAGTCTGAAAGGTAAACTATTCCTTGTTTTATGCTGAACCAGTTTTCAAAAGATAATTTTTATAGACTTGATGAACCATATTTTTCAAAGAGCTTCTTTGTGAGGAAATGAAATAGATCTCTTTTCCCTCATAGCTATTCAGGTAGCATTGAACTCTTGTAATTCTTTTTTGTTATTCTACTGGCTACTGGAGCTCAAAAATGAGCTTCTTAGCTATACTGCCTTTAGAGGAGGTGGGGCAGGATGGCTAACACTTAGCCTACCTTAAAATGACACTGCATAGTATCAATTCTTTGTGACAAACACATCCAAGACCTGTTCTTCCTCCTGCACTGTTTTCCTGATCTAGATGTATGTGGAGCCTCACTGCCCTTGGACTCATCCCTCAAGAACTCAAGACCAATTTTTCTTCAATCTTCCCCAGAATAAATTACCACTCTGGGTTTCTGGTTATCTTTGGTTCCTTACCAAGATTCTTTGGGCTTAATGGAACTAGGGATTAATTTCTGACTTTGTCCCTTTCCACATGCTTGTTGACACTCTCCTGATCTACCAAAATACCTATCTACTAATCTCCAATGAGTGTGTATGTGAGGATAGCAAATGGTAGGGCATAAAAACAGCTACAGAAAGGGATAACTCCATATTCAGTTCATTTACTTTGTTAAGTTCCTTTGCTGAGTACCTTGAAGTTATATGGAAAAAGTGTGCACAATAATAACTTTCCTAGAAGAGTAAAGTCAGAGATCCTTCTCCTTGGTCTGTGTTTATGAGAGGAAGTGAGAATGAAAAATTCTGGGTGTTGGGGATCCCTTTCTTTTCCATGATCAGATGACATGCTTTGTCTGTTAGGGAGGAGAGAGTAAGTTGATTACTAGATAACACATCTTGTAATAATATGCCTTAATGCTGATATCCTAGGAAAATATAAATTTGGTTTACATAAGAAATTAGTACATTTTGGTAAAACTTTTTTAAAAGTCTAGTTTTTTTTTTCAAAAAGGAAATTAAATAGTAGACTAAAAATGTCCCTGGACATAGATTAAAATGATGATTCAATATGAGTCAGGCAATTAAAATTACATGCAGTAGTATCTTTTGTTTTTGCACTATGAAGAATGTTCTTTCTTTAAAAAAGTTCAATATGGAGCTCTTTAAAGAAAGTCACAATTTCTAATACATACCTGCACCTTAACAAAAAACTCACTTTAAATTCCATTTACAGAGCCTTGGATTCTTTAAGGACACAGCTCAAGCTTTGTTTTAAAAAATTATTTCCATTTAATTTGTGTCTATATCATTTATTTTTACTCAGATTGGGCCAAAGGAGGAAAAAAAAGTCTGCTAAAAATCAAAATGATACTTTACATTAATTCATTTTTTAAAAAATATCTCAGTGGTCATTATGTTCTTTTGGTTGAATTGTGTTCAAAGAAATACCAGATGGTTATTAATGGCACAATATTAGACAGAATATAAAATTTAGGCAGTCTAAAAACCTGTCACTTGATACAATTACCATTCGAGAACATGAGGAGTTATTTCTTGTAGACAGTGACATGTTCCCTTATGTCACAGTTATTCTCCTTTTACAAAAGCTGTTACCATGATAGGGAGGACAAATGCCTGCCATATATTACCATGCAGCCCACTACAATGGGTTCATTCATATTTATAATACAATCTGTGATGTTGATGCAATCACTTTAGACCTCACTGTTATTTCAAACAAATCCGTAACTGAGAAAAAGGCAGGATGATGACAGGAGTTAATGTGGGTTTTACTCTGTTTACAATTGCTTTCTAATCTACTAAATAGCTGTGAAAATTGATGCACTCTTAGAAGTGCTTTCATACACTACTACAGATAAAGGGCTGTTGTGTTATAGTAATTTCTGCAGTGCTAAATTGAATTTTCTAAAATGTTTCTTGTTTATGTGATAAGGTCTGCTGAGTTAATAAGTAACTTAATTCTCTGATTTAAGGAATATTCTCATTTTATTAATTGAGAGTTATTTAGATTATGGATTCTCAAAGTTCATAGGAACTTTACATTTTACTGTTGTTTCTAGAAAGGAATATTAGTATTTTTAATTAAAATTTTAATACTGTTTAATACATGTCAACAAATGGAAACATTCATCATATATTTTAATTGATTTCTTCACCATATTTTGATCTATAGAGTAGGGGAACAATAGAAATAAAATAGTATTTAAGTAACATTTATAGAGCGATTTAAAGTTTGCAAAGTACTTTTTTTCCCCACAACTCTGTGAGGTAGGTAAGTGCAAGTATTATAACTATTCTATTTTATAGATGAAAACAACTTGCCCAGGGTTTCCAGAGAGGAAATGACAGAGCCAGGTTTTGAACATAGCTCCTTCAGCTTCTAAATTTAGTGCTCTTTCCATTTCTTGACAGTGAGTTGATGTATTACTATCAAGTAGTAATACATACATATATAAGTGTATATAAGTAATGTATACTTATACAGCTCAATGAGATGCTTCTATGAAAAATGGGATTTAAACTATATTATTAAAGAATATTACTGAATCATAGTTAAGTCATAAGATTTTGTGTAATAAAATAATAACAGATGTTTGTATAGTACATTAAAATTTTCAAAAAACTCAACATATATTATCTCATCTCAGTCTAACAACCACCCTGTGAGATAGGTACTATAGGCATTATTATCCCAGCTGTCTAGAAGAGGAAACTGGGACTCATAAAGGTTACAGTACATAACCAGCCTGTGGTCACACAGCACATAACCACTGACCCCAGGCTTTCTTGACTCTAAGTCTGGCATTCTACTATGCTACATGGTATCTCACATGAAGAAACATGAGTGATGCTATCCCAGGTCAAGTAAATCATCCTTTGAGGCTCATATTCTATTTCCACAGAAAGGATATTTTGAAGAAGACTATGACAGCTGTCCTCCATGTCATGACCCTCAAAAGTACACCATTAGGGCAGTGATTTATACATCTCAGCACTGTGCTGGGCACAAAGCAGGCCCTCAGAAAATTCTTATTAATGGATTGCAGAAATTGTATTAGTTACTTATATATTTCTAATGCTAACCTTTTGTTTTTACCTCACCTTTTATTTCCAAATATGTCCCTTCCCCTCCTCAAAGATCCATTCCTTTGAAACAAAGGATAAAAAAGAGCAACAAAATAAGATAAGCAGTTTAGAAAAAAAATCTAACACATACATCAACTAAGTCTGACAATATATGTGGTGTTCCATTCTCACTGCCTCCCGCTTCTGCACAGAAGGAAAGATAACCTATATTCTTGAAAGGCTCTTTCAATAATATATAACTCTGAAGAGATGCCTCTGATCCTCAATGGAAATAAGAATCTGAAAGATGAATTTTCTCCAATAATACATCTCACTACTGAGACACTAAAAAAATCTCAAGAGGAATTGCAAGGAAGAAGATAATGAGTGAGAAAAATGCGATTCTTTATGGAAGTTGCTTGGATTTTTGCAGCAATGTTTTGCATTAAGTAGTCAATATAAAAACACTGACCGTCTCAGTGGTTATTAATTAAAATGACTTAACTGTTTACAATTAAATAGTGTTCAGCAAACTGAGACTCAGAAGGGTTAAGTGATTTGCCAAGTATCTGAGGCAAGATTTGAATTCAGTTCTTCCAAACTCTGAGTCTACAGCACCATGTTGTCTGGATATGAAATGACAAAATATCAGAGCTGTGAATGTGTCTCCTAAGTCCATGTACAAAACTCTTTCCTCTATGCCAATCTCTTAAAATTTTCTAATGCTATGCTTTGGCAAAGCTGTACATATGACATACTAATGAATATAAAACTACTGTGTGTTTCCTCTTTACCAGTTGTGTTGACTAGAATAAAAATATTATTTTCTTTATAACTTCAATGAATCTTTAGGAGGTATGACTGAAAAACCAATGCCTGATTGCTCTAAGATGATGCTATCTGGATGTACTATTGTCAAATCACACTGAGAGGGATGACTTTCTAGTTCATCAACATGGTGATGTCACACAGACCCATCTATGCTCTGGACTTTATGACAGAAGTCTTGGTATTTCAATTATGGTGACAGGAACTTCTTTCTAGCTCCACAGATTCAAGCAAAGATCAACTTACATGCAATAGCTATAGAAAGAACAGTATAGGGGTGGTGAGGTGGTGCAATGAGTAGAGCGCCAGCCCTGGAGTCAGAAGGACCTGAGTTCGGATATGGCCTCTGACATTTAACACACACACCTCAAAAAAAGTGTGACCTTGGGCAAGTTACTTAACCCCGATTGCCCTCCAAAAAGCAAAAAAAAAAAAGAGTATCCAACTCACTTCTTGGCTTTCTCAGTCTGGATGACACTAGTTCTATGATCTTTGGATTGAGAGCATGATGTGATCTCCAGACATCTACTCTAAACCCCTCATTTTATAGAGGGGGGAAACTGACATCCAGAGAGGTGAAGAAGGCTAGTTTGTGTGCATGTGAAGTTTTGGACCTTGGCTTACATGGAGAACTCCTGGTGTGGAGAAGCATTTTCCCCTCTTAGAAGCAGTTGGGCCTCTGTCTGCAGAGGGTCCAGGATTGTAAGGTTTTGCTCCTTGTTTTCATGGCCTGGTTTATTCTCTGTATCACCCTTGTTAAAAAGAAGGTCATCACTCTTTATCCCAGGTGACCAAATCTCTATTGACAAGTTTTCTTTAACTGCTAATTTAGAGTTAGAAGAGACTTTAGGGGCCCTCTAACTGAACCTTCTCATTTCATATGTAAGGAAAACTGAGGCTTGACTTACCCAAGGTCACAATGGCCATAGAGAGCAGAGACAGTATGAGTTCAAGTCTTTTCACTCCAAAATCAATGCTCTTTTCTATTCCAGGTATAGGAGTCAAGTCAAATGACAAGGTAGTTTTGAAAAATTTTACCCACCTAAGTTTTACTGGGAACACCTAGTTTTTATCATTGTCCTTTAGTGACACATTCTTCTTTATTATGGGAAGTGCTGGGGAATCCAATAGTAAGTTGTAAATGACAAAACTAAAACTTGGTTCACATCTGTAAGCTATGAAGACTGTGACCACAATTAATTTTTTTTACTGAAAGCCAGTACAAGACTTTTGTAAAAAAGTATTTCCTGTTGAATTTGATTAATTTCTACATCAACCTGTATATGTGCATGTAAAAGTATTTCCTAAATAGCTGTTTTCCAAAACAGTTCAGAGGTTGTCTTGAGTCCCCATAGAATAAATCTAGATTTCTCTGGTTTTTAGCACTATGAAAAGTTAAAAGTATGATTAAAAATGTAAGGTTATGTAGGCACAACCATTTTCTAGTTCTAGCAAGGTGATTTATTAAAATAACTGACATTTATATATTGCTTTAAGGGTTGCCATTATGTTATATGTACATTATGTTATTTGATTCCAATAGCATTCCCTGTGAAGTAGGTATTACAGGTACTATTATCCCCATTTTGCAGGAGGAAATGGGCTGGTTCATTTATCCAAATCACCTCCCCATCATGATCATACAGCTCCTAAATATTAGGAGTGTCAAGTTTGAATCCAGGCTTCTCCTGACTCTAAGTAGAATATAATTTAATTTCCATTTTATTGCACTGCTTTCATGGAATTTGAATTGTCAGAAATCACACATAAATTATAGAGGGATGTGGAAAGGTCTATCTTTAAGGCATCCTTTGAAGCCAATAAAATGTGTGTATGTGTGTGTGTGGGTGTGTGCGTGTATATATATATATATATATATATATATGTATGTATGTATGTCAGGTTTTACTTGGTGGGAGGACTCTTGCTTTAGCATAATTAGTTGAACAGTTAACTTGAAGCATACTCCTTGCTAATGTTATCATTAATTTATAGATGAGCATTACTTATTGTGCCCTTACTAACAACCCTGGATAATTTCTAGTATTCCTATTTTCTGTTCCTGTGCTAAGCAGTTGTTAAAGCACAGATATGATTGTTTCATCCCTCCTCTCATCCCCAATTCAATAGACCCCGTCTTCACTAGAATCAAAGACAATTTCCTTTTTTGGCACTTATAGTGCTTTACATTTCCATACCCTGCTCTCTCTCTCTCTCTCTCTCTTTCTCTGTCTCTCTCTCTCTCTTGTCATTAATTCCAAACTGGTTTCCTTGTGGTTACCTATATACAACATGCCATTTCCTGGCTCATTGCCATCCCGCTTACCTAGAAAATGGTCCCTCCTCATTCCTACTACTTAGAATCCTCAAGCACCACCTCCTAAAAGAGGTCTTTACTTAGATCCCCACTTGCTAGTGCCAACTCCCTCATACCAAACTCCCCTTCACTTGTTTACATTTATTTTGCATTCATGTCTGGGTATATGTTATACCTACCCTCCTCCACAGAATGTAAGCTCCTTGTGTGCAGGAACTGATTTATTTTTAATCTTTATATCTAAATTACCTCACAGTGAGTACCTGGCACATAGCAGATGCTTAACAAATGCTTATAAAATTAAACTGAATTTAGAAAGTCACAAAATTATTCTGACTGGGTTCATCACTAATCAGTGCTATTTAATTTCACTGAGTCCAACTCCCCCCAAAATATGTTTCCCAAGCCTAAATATGCCTCCTTGCAACTTCTACTCCTTGCTTCTAATTATTCTTTCTGGGGTGAAGAGGGGAAAACTGAAAATCTCTTTCACATGACAGTTTAGTAGGCAGTAAGGAGCAGAGGTGGAATTTGAACCCCATTCTTTAACTCCAGACTTCTCTATATTGGATTGTGCTTCCTCCCCTTTAATTTCCCACAGAGCAGACTTCCTGACTTCATGACTGTCTCCATTAACTCACCTTCTTGAAAGCTGGCAGCAACTTTGAAACTCGCACCCTTCAATAACCCCTGGCTCCTTTCTCCCTCCAAGCTCCTTCCATTTAAGGAAGGGACCCCATACAAAAATCTCACCTCATTCTTCCACCTCCCACCTCCGCTTCCCCACACAACTACAAGATCTTCATCATTTCCCCCAGACCCTTCTCTCAGCTTCTTTGTATGTGCTATGTTCCCCTTTAGATTGTGAGCTCCTTGAGGAGAGGGATTATCTTTCGTCTTTCTTTGTATTCCCCAGTCCTTAGCACAGTGCCTGGTACATAGTAAACACTTAAATGCTTATTGACTAAATACTTGAAAACATTTATCATAGACCTTCTGAGTTTTTTCTTCTCTAGATTAAAGATCTCCACTTACTTCAACGAAGCTTCACATGGCACAAATTCTAAAGTCAGTTATTTGGCTTTTCTTTCACCAATTGGCCATTTTAAACTTAATTATAGTGCCTTCTCTTGTTTGAAAATTTCCATTTTATCTTGCAAATAGCTTGTCTGTGCAAGTTATTGGCATGTTGTCTCTTCCATTACATTCTAAGTAGCTATACTGTCTTATACCTTTTTTTTTTTTTTTTTTTTTGCATCTCCAGCACTTAGCACAGGGACTGGCAAATAATAGGCACTTAATAAACATTTAATGACAGACTAACAAAGGAAACCAATTATAATAAAATATAGTCATCACAATATTTTTTTAATGGTCACAGAGACCTTCCCCTCCCTCAAAGAATCCCTGGACTAGAAAAGACCTGGTCCATGTTAGAAGTTATGTAAATTTGAGAATGTTATTTGATAGGTTACCATATTTCTAAAAGAGGAAAAGGTACCAAATGCTTGGGAAAAAATCTTTGACCTTACCAAAAAAAGAGAGGATTAACAACTACTGAAACATATATGTCTACTTTTCCATTGCTACAAATTTTTGATGAGAATAACTTATATGCATTGAGGGGATCCATGATGAAGATATGAGATGGGAACAGGTAGACTCCAGTCTCATAAATGACTGAAAAGTATATGGAATATAAGATGCCGAACAATCACTCAATCAATCAATCAATAAGCATTTATTAAACCCTTCCTCATAAAAGGCACTGGGGATACAAGTATAGACAGTGGGAAATATTTATTCTGAAAGATGGATAATTGTTAAGACCCACACAATGATTTCTTGATGGCCCCTATACTAAAGCAATCAGGGCATTGACAGGGCCTTCCTTGATGAAGATCAGTTTACCAAACTGACCACAAAAGTACTCTTTAATTCTGGGAAATAGGAAAGGAAATTAGGGATCATAAAAAACAATAACTATTATGATTTTAATTCATTTGTTTCTTAGAAGGATAACATTAATATTGTTTGGAACTATAGTTTAGAGTATTTAATTCTGGTTATTGCAACATTGTCTATTATGAAAGGGAACCAACATTTTAAGTTTAAGTAAAAGTAGTGTGGCATACATTAAAAAGACAATGGATTATACCGTCTATACAGTAAACACGCAACTGTAGTTCTTAAGCCATAGCAGTATAACAATTCACAATATGAATACAATATTTACATCTTACAGATGTAAAGAAATATTGTAACACTGAATTAAAAATAGAAATAAATTAAGATACTGAACAGAATACTTCAAAGTTCTGCTTTAACACTTAATCTTTTACTCATAAATCAGAAGTGTGGTAATTAAAAGTGATAAAAGTAGGGGCAGCCAGGTGGCACAGTGAGTAAGAGCGCTGGCCCCAGAGTCGGGAGACCCAGGATTGGTTCCAGCCTCAGATACTTTACACTCACACAAAATAACTGGCCATGTAAACTTGAGCAAGTTACTTAACCCCAATTGCTTTAAAAAAAAAGTGATAAAAGTAGTAAGTCAAGTTGAAAAACATGTAAAATATTTAATAAAGTTAGAATACTTGGATTAAAATTGGTAAAGACTTTTCTGTTTCATTTAGTAGTCTGACAATGAATTTCATAGTCCTCTTTTATCTAAAGATTTGTTTTTGTTTTGCTTTCTGTCCTTTTCAGAGACGGCAATGTTACATTAACTAATGTCAAGTAACCAACACAACACCCAATGGTCCAGAATAGTTTAATTTCACAAGATTTAGCTCAAAAGCTGCAGGTCTGAAAGCAGGCTTGAGAGTGGAAAAGGAAGTTCATGAAGTCACTTGGGAAGGCTATATATGGTAATGAAGGATCAAAAAAGAAAACTACTTTTTGAAATGGTCAGGCCTAGGGTAAGTAAAGTAAAATTGTGTGACCCTAGATAACCATAGATTTAAAAAAAAAGCTTCAGGAAATTATTTTATTATTGTGATTCAGAATGAAGAATGCATATAAACAAATACCTTACTAAATGTTTTGTTACCTTGCTCTAAAAAATGAGTATCAAATAGCCACCATATGGTATGGTGGGAAAGTTGTCAGAAGACCTGGGTACAAATATAAGCTCTAATACAAATATCCTAACTCTTAATACCTTTGTGGTCTTAGTCAAGTCATTTTACTTCTCTGGCCTGAGTTTCCTCACATGTGAAGTTAGAGAGCTAGATCAGAAAAATATCTAAAACTTATGATAGGCTAAAAACCTATGATGAACTGTAACTTTACTAAGAGGAAATTAAATATAAATAGTTATTATGAAATTGTTTTTTAAAAGTAATTACCTATAGATTATAACAATATTTTAATTTTCATTTTGACAAATAAAGGTAATCGTGATTCTCAAAAATGAGAATAAAATAAATGTCAATATTTTAGTTTAACATAATACAATATTAATGTTAATACTGTAAATTTTCTTTTGGGATGTTTTGATTGAGTAGTTCTAATATATGTATACTAAAAATTAAAGAAACTGTAATTATTTTATTTTTTATGATAGTCATTTAGAAGGTCAGAAAGGTTATATCCTTGTGTCAGAAATAACATATAGCATTTTTTTTGAAAGAAGTGGTGACAACTTAATAACAAAGTCAGCTAAATGTTTCTCCTACGCTTCAAGTTTAAGTTTTAGTGAATTTTTAAATGTTTCTGGTCTCAAAATACTGAACAGCTGACAATTTCCCCCATGAGAGTAATACCTTGAGGGAAAAACAATTAGAAGGTGGATTGACCAGCAAACAGAAATGATTACTTGGTACATTAAATTTAGTAAGATAAGTACCTAGTTAAGTAATTTAGAACCTGGTTTAATATTTGGAATAATACTAGACCCTCCGAACTTAAGACAATACTAAGGATGAAATCTGAAGATGAAAGAATCCATTGCAGCTATCACCTTCCAGCATCTGGAGGTAGACCACATTTTTGTGATCTGAAGCTGGATCGCTTTTTTTGGCTGACTCATCACTCTGCCAACTCACATGGCAGATACAATCCACTAAAACCCCAATATCCTCTTCAGAACAAACTGCTGTCAAACCTTGCCTCTCTTATTGAATTCTTGTAAAGTTGATATTGTGTGTGTGTGTGTGTTCCAGTGTAGGCTCCACATTTATCCCCCTTCAATTTCATCTCAGGTTCAATCTGGCTCTCTTGTCTATCAAACCTCTTTTATATGCTGATCTTGTCATCCAGTGTTGTTAGCTAACTTTCCCAGAAAGAGCTTCTCAGCATCTCAGTGGGTGGTCAGAGGAACATCCAGGAAGCCAGTGTCATTGGACTGAAGAATACTTGGTAGGGAGTAAGGTGAAGAAGACAGGAAGGGGGGGGGGGGAGGAGGGAGAAAGAGTAGAGCTATGAGAGCTTTAAATTACAGCCAGAGGATTTTGTATTTGAACCAGGACATGACAGGGACTCACTGGTGCTTACTGAGTAAGAGAGTGATATTGCTATATAGAAGCAGTATTATATATCAAGAATTCCTCTTATTACAGATTATTAAGTATAGAAATTATTAATGTCAATGCTTAAAGATCTTATGAACTTTAAAAATATTTCGTTTCAGAGACTGGCATTTAAAAATCTTAACTGAACAAATGCATTAATATACTGATTTTGAGCTGTGATGGTTCAGTTTTTTTGGAAAATATTCTGAAATTAGATTAAAAATATTCATACTCCAGTGATCCCACTACTGGGATTATACCTCAAAGTAGGGTATAAAAGGGTATTTACAAAGGAAAAAAAAGACCTATCAGTTAAAAAATGTTCATAATAGCACTATAGAAAATTAGAGAATTAACTCATGATAAGTAAAGAGATACCTAGGTTAAGGACACCTAACTGCTAAAAAGGGAATCAAGAAGCACTGATTACTTTACTTTTAGTTTGATTATAGGATTAAATTTCCTTCTTTAGGAAAAGCTAGCCCTCAATTCAGCCAGACTAGTATGGTTGTCTCTTATATCTAGGTTACCTATAGATTTAATGAGTAGATAGACTGAGAAGACTTTATTATTTAGCAGCAGATAATTTAGAGAAATAATCATGAGATTATAAGGTAATTAAAAAGGCTTAGAGTCCCTTTCTAGAAGAAAGGGAGGGTTGACCAAAGGTTAAGTTCCCCTTGCTGGCAGCTGAAGAAAGGTTAGCCAGATTCCTCTTTCCAATATTAGTGGATAAACTCCCCTTTTTTCTTGAGCTAGAGTCTAAGTTGAGTAATGGAATCTTTTAAGGAAGATGGGGGTGTGACTGCTGACCACAAGTTCCTCTTTCCCAGAACACTTTCTGATTATAAAAGGCACCACTTGTAAGGCAAGGACTTCTGGGGTAGGATTAAGAAAGTCTGGGAGAAGCTAACTGTCCAGATGACCTGCCTTGTCCAATGGAATTATGTTCAAAGTACATTTCTGTATTTATTAGATTCTCTTTTCTGTCATAAAAAAAAATCAGCTCTGTAAATCACTCCTTGTTTCTGAAATCCTGAGGAGTCAGGTGACCTGATTTGATATGCAAATACTAGCTTTGCAAATTGAATCATAGATATTTGGTAACTTTGTCCCCAGTTTCCTTTTATTTCAAATAATTAATTTTAACACTGCTCTCAATGAATTAAAGTTATTGAATCATAGATGAATTTTACTCCTAGATGTCAAGGATGGTGGATTCCACCATTCACGGAAAAAAAGAAGAGGGTTGGAATTAGGGGGAAAGCTAGTGAGTTCTTTATGAGTTTTAGACAGGTTGAATTTGAGTTTTTCTATAGGAGATTCAGTTTTAAAAGTGTAGTAGATAGTATAAAGAAATAGGAATCCACTGAGAGAGAGAGAGAGAGAGAGAGAGAGAGAGAGAGAGAGAGAGAGAGAGAGAGAGAGAGAGAGAGA
>NW_027187341.1:1730053-1897720 GCF_028583685.1 Petaurus breviceps papuanus | reverse complement strand
AGAGAGAGAGAGAGAGAGAGAGAGAGAGAGAGAGAGAGAGAGAGAGAATACAGAAAGAGAAAAGAAAAGGGAACAGGAAGAGCCAAGAGAGTCCTGTCATTAAAGTACAGAGAGGAGAAAGATTCTTGAAGGAGAGGGTGATTAACAGGTCAAATGCTACTGAGAAGTCAAGAAGAAAGAGGACGTAATTAATAAATATTTATTAACTACCTCTACTGTGTTAAGCACTGGTACTTGGATTTGATAGTTGAGAGACAACTATAAAATCATCTATCTATCTCTAAAATATCTATCAGTTTTGGAATGGGCAATTTCTAATGAGTGATAAGAGCAGAAGTCAGATAGCAATATGTTGAAAAGTGAGTGAGAGGAAGTGGAGGCAAGGAGAGTAGACATTTTATTCTAGGAGTTTTGGGAATAGAACTAAGACAATTCTTAGAAACAGATTTATTTCCCTGAATGTTCATAACTGTTAAAAAAAATTGATGAAATGAATCTTTAGTTTAATTATCAAATTAACTCATATTCATGCACCCAAAATTAGTTCAAAAGAAAAGCCTGTTAAAATCAAATGAGAAATTAATGAATTAAGAGGGAAAAAAAGAAATAAATAAGCAAAATAGAAAGCTTTTAAAAAAGATCCATAGAAAGGATGGTCAAATTAACAAAAAAAGAAAACAAAAATCAAATTACCAAAGTAAAAAAAAAACCAAGAGGAAATAATAATGAAACATAAAGCAAGTCATTAGAGAACATTACTTATTAATCATATGACAAAAAAGAATGTAAAAGTGACTGAATATTACATTCAAATGGACAAAATAAGGAAGTAAGAAAGTCTCAGTAAATCAATGTCAGAAAAAATAAAGCCAAGTAGGCCATGAAAAAACTAACATGCAATGCTCCCCTCCCCTCCAATTTAAAAGTGAATCTGAATAATTTTCAAAAGTAAAAATACAAGTGATCCACAAACATCTGAAAAACTACTCAAAATCACTAATGAAATTGCAAACAAAGACAAATCTGATGTATTTACAGCCATCAAACTGTGAAAGAGCTCCTTTGGTAAAGCTGGATGTGGGAAGATAGGCATGCTAACTTAGTGGAGGTAGAGATAGGGAAGGGTTCAACTAGAATTATCCAATGACTTGGAAATACATAAGAAACTTTGCTAAACTGTTTATATATTTTGATGCAATCATCCCACTACTTAGATTATAGTCAAAGAAATTAGTGATAGCAATTCATAACAACACAATTTGTTATAGCAAAAAGCTGGAATCAAATGATGTATGCAATGATTGGGAAATGACTAAAGCTGTGCAACATGAATGTAAATGAACATTATCATTCCAAAAAGAATGACAAATATGAAGAATTCTGAGAAACATAAGACTACTGCAAAGCTAAGCAGAGTAAAGAAGGCAGTCAAAAGGACAATGTAATCAAAGACTACAATGATATAAATGAAGACATCATGAAACTATAACAAAATTTAAATCAAATACAATAGACAAGGTTGGTACCAAATTATTTAAGTTAAAGCATGCATCTTTCTTTTATGTTTAGGCATATAAAAATATCTGCTGATTTCAATGAAACAATATGTATAAAAAATTTAAAAATAAACTACATAGAGAAAAATGCAAAATAAGTCAAGAGCCCATACTCAGGGTAAAATATGAATTTGTACTTTTTAATGAAACACTAGTATTTAAATACTGCTAAATTAAAGGCAATTATAAAAGTTCTATTCTTTTTGCACTTTATGACTTTTTCTGTAAGCGAAGTTTTAATTTAATATTTTCTGAAAATGAAATGATCCTGAAAATGACAATGATAAACAAACAATGCATAAATTTTTAGGTACAAGCAGCAGTGAAATAAAAATCTATTAATGAAAAGATGCTTCGACACTCAAAATAGGCTAGGAGCCAAGATAAGGTAGGAGTCAAGTTCTACTGAACTGAGACTAAATCTTCCCTTATTTTACTTATGTTTATTGAAATATTGTTAAATTAGAATAGAAGAAGAAAAGAGACTATCACCTTCACCTGTAATCATTCTTTCAATTAATAATGGCTTTCACGTGTTAAAATACCTTTAATTTTTTTCTCAATAGATTTTCTCAAATATATATCGATGAAAAAAATTATTAAATGATTAAAACTGAGGAAAAAATCACATTAAGCTTTGAATTTGTCCTGATGATATTATAATAGGGCACAAGTATAACAAATTTGAGGAATAAATAACAAGGCAATTCTCTAAAGAAAAATATTTTGAAATCAGTTTGAACTGTCAAAAAAAAAGTTTAAAAGCCATAACTGAATGAGTTTTAGATAATTCCTTCTGAAAGGTGATAATTTAGCTTCATTATCAATAAAACTTTTAAACTTCATTACTAATATTATTTTATGTATAACTGCCACCTCATACCTATCTATAGTTGACAGAAAATATCTGAATAACTTTCTGAAGTAGTTTTCCACAAAATTAAAAATCTTTGAACAATGGAATAATACTTTGAATTTATATTTATTCTGTAAGTATAAAATGATTAGCCATTTGGTTTTTGGTTGTTTGTTTTTTAGCAATAGAGATCAGCTAAAAAAACTGAAGGGCTTTTTCAGGTATTTCATTATTAATGAAAAGCAACTAAATTTCAATTCATTCAATATCTAAATTAAGATTACATATATAAGGGGCGGCCAGGTGGCTCAGCAAGTAAGAGCACTGGCTCCAGTGTCGGGATGACCTGGGGATCAAATCTGGGCTCAGATACTTAGTACCACACCCAGAAATAACTGGCCGTGTAACCTTGAGCAAGTTATTTAACCCCGATTGCTTTAAAAAAAAAAATTACATATATTTTCAACCTTCTTAATGAGAAAAATCCCTAATCTATACAATTTATAAATTGGGAAACCATTCAAATATACAATGGTACCCCAGTTTACAGTAAACAACTTCCAGATTCTTTCACCTGTGACATCATCTTGCTTTCCTTTCTGTCTTGTAATAAAAATAATGTATATTTTTTCTCCTTGTGTCAATCTTTTCCTATGAGGTTGCATTCCTCTTGACTTTATGGACATTCTCATTCTGCCCCAGAAGTTTTTTTCATCCTTGAGGATGATGTAAGTCCTGGATGTCACACTTCAGAAGTAACCTCTGTCCACGAGGTCCCTCCCTCTGATCAGAGAGCAGAGTTTTTTTTTAGAAGGGCACCCAGGCTAGTCTTCTCTTCATTTCTCATCAGGGTACACTCCTCTAGATGTCTCTATAATGATGCTTCCTTTCTCTGAACTTTTTCCCACCTCTTTTCCATTTTCAGCTTCCTTTTATATGTTATCTTCCCTATTAAGCTCCTTGAAGGCAGGAACTGTCTTTCTTTTTGTTTATACTGCTATTATCAGTGCTAACCAGAATGCCTGAAACATAGTAAAAACTTAATAAATTTGTTGACTGACTGACAGAGAAGATGTGGCAAATATCATTGATTGCTACATTTTAAGTGTTTCCAAATTAGGGCAAAATGTAGCTGAAATTCTGGAAACAGCAATTTTTCTTTAAACATACATGTACACAACTATGCTACAGTGTTCATTTAATTTTCATCATGCAAAATATGTGACTATTTACAAATAGAGAACCACATATTAGGAGTAAACAGTTTTCTTTTAGAAACTTCTCTTTAATGGGTCAATGGTAAAATGGTATTTGATATAAAATTTGGACCTTAGTCATAATTCAGAGATGAATGGACACATGATACATACATATACACACATATGTAGGTATGATATATTTTTGCATGCCTGTATACCTCTGTATTTTGCCTCCTGTTATTTGAACTATTATTCAATTACTCTCCTTCCAACACATATCCAAAATCCTTAATAAATGATCACTTATGACAATTTTACTAAGTTAAAAAATTAACAGCATTACTTTAAAGCAGATTTAAAACCCCCAACAAGTAATATTAACTCTCTCAGCAGGTACTGAGAAATAATTGAACCTTCAACTTTCCTTCTACTTCTAAAATTCTACAAATCTATAAGACAACCATTATCCATAAATGTGTCATCTTTTACAAATTTCACAGAATCAAAAATTTAACAGACTTTTATAAATAGTGTCTGAAGATCTAACAAGTACTTTAGAGATGATCAAGTACTATATAACTTAAATATAAACTAGATTATTATGATGATTTTGCATAGAATAGAAAACAAAAAAAATGTTCTTGAAATCAGAGATTAAAAGTGGCTAGAACTAAATATTATAGGATGATTCTCCACTAACTTTTCCAATCTTATATCATATCTTACCTTATCTCTGATCACTTACATATATCCTGGTCTACTCAATATCATCCAATACAAAGCATGTTTTCCTCCCTCCTGGGATTTATTCATTCTTTGCATCTCTCTCACTGAAATGCTTTCTCCATCTCCTCTCTCCCTACTCCAAATACTACCCATGTAAATCATATAGTAGTTATTTAATAAATGTTTTTCATATGCATTATTTTTAAAGCCAGACAAAGTTCATAATGATCCACAAACTTTACTGAGGGTGAAAAAGTTAATATTCAGAAGTTAGCAAACAGAAATTTCATTTTGGCAGAGGAAAACTTTAGTTTTAATAATAATGATAACTTAATTTGGTTATCTTTTGGATTGATTCTTAAAATTCTCAATCATTTTCTTTTAGATATCATCTAAAAGGGGGGGGGCAGGTAGCACAGCGAGTAAGAGCAGCGGCCCTAGTGTCAGGATGACCTGGGGGATCAAATCTGGGCACAGATACTTAGCACCACACCTAGAAATAACTGGCCGTGTAACCTTGAGCAAGTTACTTAACCCCAATTGCTTAAAAAATAAATAAATAAATAGATATCATCTAAAAGGAAAAGGAGCAAAGAGGATAATTTCATATTCTAAACAATTCTTCCATTATTCCTTTACTCACAGGAAAAATGGTAGACATGGAGATGACAGAAAATAGGGGATGATTCTTTGTGATTACTTTAGGTTTTAATAGTCATTGTGAAATGTGAAGTTCATAGTGTATTTATTGGCTAGTTCTGACAAAACTGTTAAAATAAATTTATTAGATACTGTGTGCAGTGTGGTCTGCAAATGAGATATCTTGACCAATATCAAAAGGAACTTTACCATCATGCAGCTCAAATTAAAATGTTGGTTTTCATTTTATCACGAATCTATCACTATTGTTACAGTTCCATCATCAAAAGATACAAAATAATATATGTAATTTAAAAATAGATCTGCATCTTTATCACGTTTTCATTCAAAGTATTGTTCACTATTATAAATATCAAATAAGTCAACAGAAATATTTAACAATAAAAATCAAGATAGTATTCACACTATCTTAAAAAAACTGATAATAGATTTTCAGATAATTTATTTTCTTTCAGATTAAACAAAAAAAGTGGCTATAAGAGATGTTAGTGTTGCAAAAATGCAGTAGTCTATACATGGCAAGAGGCTTAATAAATTGCTTGTTGGCCTCAATGGTAGCATCATTTTCTTCAGAAAACATAAATGCCAGGAATGGCAATAGTCCTGCCAAAAGATTCATTACTATGATACCAGGAATGGGAAGATTGCTTCCCCATGAAATAATTTTTCAACAATCTGCAGGAATAGTTCTCTCAATCTAGCAAGGCTGTGCTCAATTATGCCACCCCCTCATAAAAAAAAATTTAATATTTTAATAGCATGTTAGGACAAGTTTTACATTAATAGGAGGCTGCTGCTGCTGCTGCTCCTGCTGCTGCTGCTGCTGCTGCTGTTGCTACTACTACTACTACTACTACTACTACTATCAAAAGATAGATCCATAATTTTAAAATAGGAAATTCTTTAAAAAAAAAGTACTAAAGTCTATAAATCAAGTACGCACCCCATTGCCCTTTCCCACCTTCTAAAACTCTAGCATTTAAATAGCATGGTAGAACTTTCAAATAAATTGGACACAAGCTCTTTGGATACAGCAAACAAGATGAGCTTTCTCTCTGCTAATGGTACTGACCTATTATATCAAAATAACAACAAAGTTAAGAATCTAAAAAGTCAAAAAGAGCAGCACCATATAAACAATTGTAAAAGTAAAATTGCTGAAATGGACATTGTGTGTCAATAATATTAATAATCCAGTGTGGCACAGTATACAGAGAATTAGGTTTGATGTCCAGAAAATCTGGTTTCAAGTCCTGTCTCTGATAACTTGAGTAAGTAACAACCTCTCATCCTCCAGACAGCTCTCCAAGACTGCAACTTGGAGGAAAGGTGCTGACTTGCTTAGGTAGAGAGATATTCCTCATCACAGAGTTCCCTGAAGCTGATAACACTCAACAGGTCAAACCATTATATTACTTGTATTTTGTAGCTAATTGAATCTTGCAAGCCTATCCAGATGTGGTCACACTCAAAATGAAATATTATAGAAGGAGAACTATAAAATGGACTAATTCTTCAAAATTTTGAGGGCAAAATTATTTCCTCATTTTTATATAGTACATAACTCTTGTGTAACAATAATTTGGATAAGAATGATAACTATCATTTATATAGTCCTCACTATGTGTCAGGCACTGTGCCAAGTGTTTTACAATCATTATTTCATTTGATCCTCACAACAGTGTTGGGGAGGTAGGTGCTATTATTACCCTCATTTTACAAATGATAAAACTGAGGCAAACAAGTTAAGTGACCTGTCCAGGATCACACAGCTAGTCAGTATCTAAGGCTGGATTTGGAAGCAGGTCTTTCTGACCACAAGCCCAGTACTCTATCCTCTATACCACCTAGCCTCCCATGTCTATGTTGTGAATAATCACCCCAATACTCAGAGTGATTAGAATCTCCTTTCTGAAGAAACATAACAGTTTTTGCTGTGGCCTACACATCAGTGCCAAAGTAGAAAGGCTAAATTGTACTACTTTATAATAAATGCTTTTTATCTATTTGATTTTTGGTTCAGAACCATGATTATATAAGTGTGAGGAATTCCTGGCATAGAATCTCCCTCCACAGATGTAAGTCAACAACTCTTCTCTAGTCTTAGATGATGAGGACAGTGCATTAGGTCTTGCCAAAGACCAAAGTTTAGTTGTGTCAGAGACCAGGCTTGAACTCAGATCTTGCTGATGCTAAACCCAGCCCTCTATGCACTAAGGCAGGGATTCATTAACTGGGGACCATGAACTTGTTTTTAAAAATATTTTGAAAAAGTATTTCATTATAATTGATTTTCTTTGTAATGCTATGTATTTTAATAATGCAGTTGAAAACATTACTTTTGTAAAGGAGCCATTGATTTTACCATTTTGCCACAGAGGTCCATGGAACAAAAAAAAGTTAAGAATCCCTGCACTAGGCCATGCTGTCCTCACTATCCTAATCAAAATAGCTTAAATATGTATGCATGCATGTGTGCATATGCATGATAGTGAATTAACTGTGAATTTTGAAAAAACAATGTTTGAGAAAAGCAATGAAAAAAATGACTTCTAGAAATCCCAGCAACATTTTAATCCTGTTTTCAATCATCATAAAGGTTACAAAACAACCCTTATTCTTTTTTAAAATTAAGATTTCAATAAAGAGTAATAGATACTTTATATTAATATATTTAAATGGCAGTGCCTCATCTAAAAAGGAAGTGTTTTCAACCCAAATGATAATTGAGAAAAAAACATATTCAAGATGCAGCCCTGAAATGAGTACAGTGTGATTACTACAGATAGTATCCATTTTCCTCCCCAGAGATTGAAGCCTGTGGCCTGTCTGTGATAAGGAAATATATCTTTTGTAAAAAGTACTCATGCTCTTCAATAGTACAAAGAATAGTAGAAACTGCTTCTTTCTTGCAAAGTCTCGTGTAAAACTTTCCGACCTGAACAGTGTTTTTTCTGAAATTAAACTGTAAGAATTAATTTTTTTAAAAAACATTTTAATCTAAGTGACTTCTATCCAACTACTTCATGCATATGTAACACTTAGCTCAAGATGCCTAATAAAAAGCAACATTTTAACTTTTGTAAGGCTACAATTTTAAAATGAGGTCCTTTTGAGAAGAAACTACTTGAGAAAACATATTTGATATTTACTTGCAAATGAGACTAATAGTTACAAAAGTGGAGTGCCAGGCCTAGAATCAGGGAGACCCAAGTTTAAATCTGGCCTCAAGCAGCTGGCTATGTGACCCTGGGCAAGTCACTTAACCTCTGTTTACATCAGTTTCCTCAACTGTAAAATGGGGATAATAAAACCACCTACTTCTTAGGGTTGAGGATCAAATGAGATAATAATTGTGAAGAACTTAGCACAGAGCCTGCCACTGAGTAAGTGCTACATAGGAATTAGCTATTATCTATTATTGTTAAATTGTATGACCTCTATCAGGGGCACTCACATGAGGAGAGTAGTTTTATTTTAAAAGTATTATTTTGATATAAGTTGAATCAATAAAAATAAAAACACAACCAAAAAAGCCTGAGGCCATTCCCCTAACCCATCTTACTTTTCAAAACACACCTCAAACCTATAACTTATGGAAATTAAAAAAAATCAAGAAAAATATTCCAAAGAAAAGAAAAAGAATGAGTTCAGCAGGGGACATAGATACGAGTGTAACACTTTGGTGTTGAAGCTTGTCAAAGCTAACATACGCCCTATTTTAAACAAACTATGATATGAGCCCAATATTGGTTTTTTTTTTTTTTAAAGCAATAGGGGTTAAGTAATTTGCTCAAGGTTACAAGGCCAGTTATTTCTGGGTGTGGTGCTGAGTATCTGTGATAGTAATGGCAATTAAAGATTCCCCTGTATTGGCTTGGTTTTCAAATTGATTGTGTTAAAACCCAGAGTTTGTTAATCCCACCTGTGGGATGGGCTTGTTGATGTGAAAAGAAAGTCCTGAACTGGGAGGAGCTGGTGAGGTAGATTTGGAGAGACACTAGAGAGAGGCGGAAGATTTTTTTTGGAAGCAGCACCTCGTGGAGAGAGAGAGACTAAGAGAATTGCTGGTGGCCGCTTGGAATTGCCCTGGACTTTTGAGACCTGCCCCCTGAGCTGCCAAGGACTGAGGAGACATGGCTGTTTTGCTGGTACTTTGTCTGTCTGTTTTGATGTTATTTTGCCAGATTTGTCCACTGGTGAAAGACTGTCCTTTTGTTGAAGAAGTCCTGGAACCTGGCTGTTCGCTAAGAAGGCCTGTGACTGTCCTGCAGACAGAGAGTGAATACTGTCCACTGGTGAGGGACAGTACTGTTGTTGCAGGGGTCTGGAGACTGTCCTGCAGACAGAGTGAATACTGTCCACTGGTGAGGGACAGTGCTGTTGTTGCAGGGGTCTGGGAGCCTTTCTGTTGGTTCAGAAGCCCTGAAGAAGGATTTTCTTGTTGTATGTTTACAGAAATCCTGGGAGAGGGCTTTGCTAATGTGTTCAGGGGTTCTAGGACTGTTCTACAGACAGAGGATAAATTCATGAAGGGACTGGCAATGTATCTTGTCGCTTTGCTAAGCCTTGTCTCCCCAGGAACTAAGATTGCTGAGAACTTGCCTCATGTCAAGATGAAGAAAAGACCTCCATTGGGGTATTAAGTGCTGTGTTTAAACTTGATGTAACTCTGGGGTAGATTCAATTGTGATCCAGGGGTGGGGAACTTTTGACCTTATGTTTGGAAACTAATCTCCATTTGAGAAGAGGGGCTTTGTGGTGGACTTAATTAAGGTATAGCCTAGGGGTGGAGAAGTATTTAGAACAGAGACTTTGTAATTGATTGAATGATTGGAAGGTCCTGGGGTGGGGTAGTATTTGGAGATTATTTAATCATACTTAGTAAATACTGTATTTTGAATGATGTCATCATGTTTTGATCTTCTCTGTTCTTGGTTTGTCACTGAATAAAATAGAGAGCACCTATGCTGGTATTTTGAACCTGGGAAGTTGCCTTTCCTTGGCATTACATTACAGTATCTGAGCCTGGATTTGATCCAGGTCATCCCGACACTGGAGCTGGTGCTCTTACTCGCTGAGCCACCTGGCCACCCCTAAGCAATTGGGGTTAAGTAACTTGCTCAAGGTTACACGGCCAGGTGTTTCTGGGTGGGTGCTAAGTGTCTGAGCCCAGGATTAGATCTCCAGGTCTTCTCAACACTGGAGCCGGTGCTCTTACTCGCTGTGCTACCTGGCCGCCCCGCCCCCAATATTGTTTGTAGAGATACTTGGTGCATCCAGGGGGTAGTGCCTGGGTTTGCAGGTACCAAATGCATATTCAGCAAAATTTGTAATCTCTCCTACAAAGAGCACTCAGGAGTCACATGAGAATCACAGAGCCTGGTAAAAACGAACATCTTGCCTTTGTACTTCAAAGTACTATGATAGCACTGATACAGGTACTCCCTTTATTACTGCAGATCCCAACCTCTCCAGGCCTTCTTATCTTGGGTAATTCTTATCTACACAATTTGTAAATCTTCCATAGAGGATTTATTCAGTATATTAGAATAATCCTTTTAATATTTTGTGGACAACATAGTAATACTTGGCTTGCCCATCTGTTATTTACAGTCACATAAGTCCTTGAAAATGCCTTTATACCACTTCTCACATGTATATAATTTGCCAATGCAACATACTTAAACAAGTATGGCTGCATTTATTAAAATGACACACATATATTTTTAGCATATTTGCCCTTATTGAATTTACTATTATTAAATCTGATTATTCCTTTTTTTCATTGAATTTGTAGTTTTACTTTCTTTCATTTTTAGCATATTTGTCCTTATTCAACTTACTATTATTGAATCGTATTATTCTTTTTTTTTCATTGCATTTGTGGTTTTATTTTTTTTTCTGTTCCCCACATTTCTGGTTAAAAGGTCTGATCTCTGGCTGAGAGACTGAGATTCTAATACCCCAAGTATATATGATGAGGGCTGGATGTGGTGTGGTGTGGTGGACTGGTCATGACTCCATTCAATATTTTCTTTAAATAACTACTAAATCAAACTTTCTAATACCAAGGATTATCTAAAAACTAACCTTCACTACTCTCCTCGCTCCACTTCTGACTCCGTACTTTACCCTAGAAGATCCCTTTACCCCTAAAATCTTCTCATGCTGGAAGATTCCTCTGACCCAGTAGGATACCCTCCTCAAATGAAAGAGGATACTCTTGGAACTATGATTTTGAGGAAAGGCCCAGGTCAGTCAGCCTTCATTCATCTCTCTGTTCCTTTCTGACTCTCAGAATTTGACCACCATACCCTCTTCTGGGTACTTTCTCCTTCTTCCAGCTTTCTAGCTCCCTTGTATGTGCTTACCAAATTAGAATGTAAACTCCTTGAGTGCAATAACCATCATTCTTCATGCTTACACAACTGGGTTATAACTCATGAATTCAAAGAAGAAATTCAATTTAATGTGAATTACAAAATACCAGATCTGATTGGTGAATGTGACACTTGTGAACTAGTTGAGGATTTTAAAACATTGCTCTGCCATCAGTCTGCACTTACTTATTATTGCATATGGATGTAATATGCTACTTCAAACCATATCAGTAATAGTTGTATTAGTTTTTTTAAAGAGCACTTTAAAAGACAAAGGGAAAAACAGGTCATATGGAAACACTGCCAGAGCAGAGAGATGGTGGAGGGAAGGGAGGGAGGACACTTTACTTTATTACAAAATTTGATGTAATTGAATAGCATAAAAATGGTCATAGTAACTCTAAAAAGGATGAGATGATAGACTGCCCAAATAAATAGTACAGAATATTATAAAACATACAAGCAAAACAAAGGAAAATGGCAAAGTTCCACCAGCTTTTTGTGGTTTGCAAGCAATTACAAGAAACAGTTTAAAGGTAGAAACAGGACTTCCAGGCAACTCCCACTCCTATCTCCTTCAATTCATGTAAAAAATGACTCTAAACAAATTTTGGAGCTACAGAACCCACAAAATGACAGAGAGAAGTTAACTTCCCGCTGAAGACAGCCTGGCAGACTGGCAGGAAGCTGCCAGCACAGCACTCTAGGAGCTCAGTCCAGCCCTGCATGAGCCTGAGGTTTTAGCCTCTGGGTGGCCTGACTAGCCACCCTCTGGAGGGACTTCAGATCACCAACAGCTGTGACAATTTCCAGAATTATCAACCCATAGATGCTAAGGACAAAGTGAGAGGTCAGTGCAGTGTGGACTGTGGGAACTGGGAGTCCAGGAGTACGGTCTGGCCTTTACCCCCTGGAAGGAGAAGAGGCTGAGGCTCTTTGGATGTGCAGCCACCACCACGTGGCTGCTTCAGAGCTCCTGGCCTGCAGATTGTAGGGGGACCAAGTGACCAGTCTGAGGGGTAATGGCACTTGCTTTAACCTGCTTGGATCTGGATTGCTGTCTAGGGTGGAGGTCCTGGGATGTGTGACCAGCTTGCCAGAGCATGTGGAGGCTTTAGACAGGGCACCCAACTAATACCTCCAACAGCTGAGAAAACCCCAGCAATTTGGGACAAAGCTCCCCTCTCTGATAGCAGAGTTCTACTATGGCAAAAAGATCAAAAGTCAGGTAATTGAGTGGCAATATGAGCAAGAAAAGGAAGCAAAGCAAGCACAGCAATCCAACTTTACACTCCTATTCTGGGGACAAAAAGGATCAAAGAATGGAACAGGAGGAAGACAGCAAAGTCAGAACTCCTGAACCAAAAGCTTCCAAGAAAAATATTAGCTAGATACAGGCCATAGAGGAGTCTAAGAAGGATTTTGAAAACCAAATAAGAGAAGTGGAGGAAAAATTGGGAAGAGAAATGAGAATAATGCAAGAAAATTATGAAATGAGTCAACAACCCGACTGAAGAAAATAACACCTTAAAAAATAGACTAACTCAAATGGCAAAAGAGGCTCAAAAAGGCAATGAGGAGAAGAATGCTTTAAAAAGCCAAAGTTGCCATATGGAAAAAGAATCTCAAAAGTTCACTGAAGAGAATCATCCTTCAGAATTAGATTGGATCAAATGGAAGCTAGTGACTTTATGAGAAATCAAGATATTATTAAACAGATCCAAACAAATGAAAAAATAGAAGGAAATATCTCATTGGAAAAACCACTGACCTGGAAAATAGATCCAGGAGAGATAATTTAAAAATTATTGGACTACCTCAAAGCCATGAACAAAAAAAGAATCCTTCTGAAATTCTCAAGGAAAATTGCCCTGACGTTTTAGAACCAGAGGGCAAAATAGAGGTTGAAAGAATCCACTGATCACCTCCTGAAAAAGATCCCAAAAAGAAAACTCCTAGGGATATTATAGCCAAGTTCTGGAGTTCCCAGATCAAGAAGAAAATATTACAAGCAGCCAGGAAGAAACAATTTGAATATTGTGGAAACACAATCAGGATAACACAGGATCTGGCAGGTTCTACACCGAGGGACCAAAGGGCTTGGAATATGATATTCTGGAGGTCAAAAGAGCTGGTATTAAAACCAACAATCACCTACCCAGCAAAACTGAGTATCATGTTTCAGGGGAAAATATGGTCATTCAGTGGAATAGAGGACTTCCAAGAATTTTTTTTTTATTAATTTGTTTGTTTCCTTTTAGTTTACAGGATTCAATTCCACAATTCCTTGAATTTCACATTTTATCCCCCTCCCTCCCCTCTCCCCCATGGCGGCTTATAGTCAAGTATGGGATCTGTAAATACTTTCACATTATACATTGGTCAGGTTATAAGGACGGATTGTACCAGCTGGAATGAAAAATGGTAAAGAGGACATAAAACCAAATAAGAGAACAAAAAAGATCAGGTATTTTGCTTCCACCTGGATATAAACTTAGTTCTTTCTCTGGATGCACATTTTTCTCTCCATCATAAGTCTTTTGGGATTGACTTATCTCACTGCATTGCTGAGATTTCCAAGCATTTTTGATGAAAAAAATCACAGTTGAATAGAAAATCTGACATTCAGATACAAGAAGCAAGAGAAGCACGAGAAGGTAAACAGCGAAAAGAAACCATAAGGAACTTATCAAAGTTGAACTATTAACATTCCTACATGGAAAAACGGTAATTGTAACTTATGAAATTTTTCTCAGTATGAGAATAGTTTAAGGGAATATATATATACGCACACACACATACATATATATGTCTATATAGGAGGGTATATAGGCGTATGAATACATATGTGAATGTGTGTATATATCTTTACAGGTATACATAGATAGAGGGCACAGGACCAATTTAATAGAAAGGGATGATACTTAAAAGGTGAAATTAAGAGGTGAGAGAGGAATATAATGAGAGGAGATTGGGAGAGACAGAATGGGGTAAATTATCTCATATAGAAGAGGTGTTACAATAGAGGGGAAGAACAGGAAGGCAAAAGGGAATGAGTCAACCTTATTCTCATTGAATTTGGCTTAGGGAGGGAATGACATACACACTAAATAGGGTATCTCACCCTACAGGAGAGTAGGGGAGAAGGGGATAAGAGGGGGGCCGATGAAAGGGAGGTCGGGGGGAAGGGGGAGGGAAGTTTGAAGCACACACCTTTGAAAAGGGACAGGATCAAAGTAGAGAACAAAAAAAGTCGGGTGAGATAGGATGGAGGGAAATATAGTCAGTCTTTCACAGTATATCCACTATGTAAATGTTTTATATAGCTACACATGTACAACCTATATTCAATTGCTTATCTTCCCAGTAAGGGTGGGTGAAGAGGGAGGAAGGGAAAGAATCTGGAATTCAAAGTTTTAAAATCAAATAAAAAAAAAATATATATATATATATATAATTTTACATATAACTGGGAAATAAGATATCCAGGCACTGGGGCATAGAGATCCACCATGCTGTACTAGAAAGTTGGAGGGGGTATGGGGGAAGATATGGGAGAGAGCAGATTGCAGGAGGGGATATTCTGTGGGATCACTGTTTTTGGGTGGTGGGTAGGGGAAAAATGGGGAGAAAATTTGTAACTCAAAATCTTGTAGAAATGAATGATGTAAACTAAAAATTAAAAAAGAGAGAAAAAAGAAACAGGTATAAAGATTGCAATAAAAATGCATTCTTAGCAGAGTTTTGTTCACACAAAAGTTTCAAGTTTAATTAAGGCAGTGAAAGAAAATAGAAATAATGTGGACAGTGAAGAAACTTTTACAGCAATTGTTGATTTGATCACTTTAAAAACGGAGTTCAACTGCACATTAAAATTAACAGAGAAAGTGCCCAGTGCAATGCAGATGCAGTAGTTAAGTACGCTGATGTTTTGAAGAAAATAATCAAAGGAGGTAGATAACAGGATAGACACATTTTTAATGTGGAAGCAACAGGCTTACCAGAACTAACATTTATTTCTGAGAGAAAAAAGTACCCAGATTTAAAGGGTCAAAGTACTTAACACTTACTGGAATATAATGCAATGAAAACTAAATCTTGTTAATCAGTCTCAGAATTCTTCTGAGAGGCTACATCTATCTATTGTTTCTAGCTCTTTGGTGGTCAAATAAGAAAGTGGGGATTACTAAAGCTGGTTTAGAAGACTGGTTTTCAAGTTATTTTAGCCTAGCAGTGGAAAAATATTGCAAGGTCAACATTACATTTATTTCTCCCCCCACCTACATTCAATAGTATTTTTTCCCCAATTACATGTAAGATAGTTTTCGAGATTCACTTTTACAAGATTTTGATGCAATCTGATATAGGCTATACATGTACAATCATATATTACAAATAATACTTGGTTCTTTGTGTAAAAATGTGAGCATGCAAATTCCCAATTTTTTCCTTTCCCCTTTCTGCCTTTCCCCTCCAAAAAGCAAAAAAAAAAAAAGGTTCCATTTCTGAGATTTTGTGCTTATTAACATTATAGGTTCTCCCCATACTTTAGTTAAAAAGACCACTGATGTTAGAGTCAGAACCTGGGTTCAAATTCCACCTGAATTATCTTGGACAAACCTTAACTTCCTCAGTTGAGCTCATTTTCCTCTGTAAAATGAGGTGATTAGATGGCCTTTCAGGTCCCTTTCATTTTTTTGATCTATGATTATTGCCCAGTGTTAGCATTGTCACCAATATAAGCCAGTGAATCTAGCTTGAAGGTCAAAGGGAGCCCAGACCTATCATTAGCTAAGCTTAGCCAGCCAGGCTTATTGTGAGAAACAGGGAATACTGAATCAAGGAGGTTCCTGGGGGTTCTGAAACAAGCTTTTTTGCTGTGGCACTAACTCTACAAAGAAATCTGTTCACATTTTCTGTGTGCTCAGCTCAGCTTAACAGTAAGAACAGAGAAGATGTATTTCCTCTTTCAGTTAGAGCCATTGAAGGAACTCTTTACCTGAAGATGACTATAATTCCAAATCTTAAGCTAACACAAAATGAACTTATTTTGAATACTAATATGACTACTATTAATAGCATTTATGTAGCACTTCAAGGTTTTGTAAAGCCTTATCTACAGGCATTATTTCATTTAGTCATCACAAATTAGAAATTTTACTATTTTAAATTTACATACACTACGATCCTAAAACAAAAATTTCCCAAAAAGATGAAATCATTCTGTTTCTTCCTTCTCCTAGTACATTTTTCTACATCATAAACAACACCTCTGAATAATTTAACTATTTTAGGTTGAAATAGTTTAATTACTGTAATAGGAAAAAATACAGTAAAATTCTGAAACTGTGTGTCTAAGTGTAAACATCACATCTGAAATACAGCTGGATTTGTTTCAGTTGGGGTCTGATAGGTTAGGGGTCTGGTATGGTTAGATCTACAGTCCTGCAAATGATTGCATTTTCAATTATTTTCATGTGAAAATTATATTTTGTAGGTAGAAGGAAGGGAAGGTAGAAAAAGACTACAGATATTCTACCTATCTTGGCAGAATTCAGCAGCTATCATTTCCAAATCCTCACTAGACTTTTTTTCAAAAGCAATTTATCACTAATAACAAGTAAAAATAAAAGAATATATAAATAGACGTCCAAGCCAGTGTGCATTAGCTGCTTGTCAACTATGTTTTTCCTAATGAATATCCTTGTTGCTCTCTCTCTGCTTATAGAACACCAGCTTTCCCTAGTCATTGAAAATAAGTCTTGGTTCCACCTTATTTACATTCCACTGAAAATAATTAGCATTTCATATTAGAATTATCCAGGGCATTTCTGAACTTTGTAGTAGGACCATTTGACATCATCCAAATGCATAATTCTGTTCAGAACATGTCTAAAAACACAATCAGTGCCTTTTTAGTTACAACAGTGTCACAACTGAATTCTAGCATGGTTAACATTGTGTATGAGGGGATCAAAACTCTACTGTAATTAGACCTTCCTTTCAAACTATGCTTTTCTAGTGGCAGAACTGTGAGAGAAGGGGAAGAATTGATATTCAAAGCCTATAACAACTCAAAATTCTAAAATCATTGCTAACTCATGAAGTCTACTATGGTAAATAATGAAATGCAATTTCTTTTTAGGAGCAATCAGGGTTAAGTGACTTTTCCAGGGTCACAAAGCTAATCTACCTATCTAAGATCACATTTGAACTCAGATCCTCCTGACTCAGGGGATACTGCTCTATCCACATCCACTGTGCCACCCAGCTGCCCCATGAAACGTACTTTTCAAAACAAGCTTTTATTATAAAAACAGAGATGTATAAGAATTACTATCATCTATTTTGACAAATGATATCCTCTCCCCTTTAAATATTTTAAAATTCTTATTTTAAAATTGTTTTAAAATATAACTGCCATTTTTTAGCATTGTTAAGATATTAGGCGACACCCTGTTTTCTAGCCCAGCAAGCAGGCTGTGCCCTGAGCTTGGTAAAACAATAATCCTTTGCACTCTCCCTCTGGTAAAATCATATAATTATTGTATTGCTTTGACCAGCACCCAGTGTTCTCTGAGCTTGGACAAGCACTGGACAAGTACTTGCATTACGGTCATAAAGCCCTGCTGTGAATCAAACTTCTCTCATTATTACCCTTCATTGTCATTAGCTGAAGCCCACTGTATAGCTACGGGTATAAGTACTGAGGTCTCCCCTTACTGCCTCCTCCTCTAGGGGCAGGGCCCCAGTACATGTGTCTAGATCCCTCTTTGCTTGCAAGCCATTTCCCTAACTTTGAAATTAAGCCTCTGTTTGATTCCTGACTCTCATCTCTAGTTTGTTCTGTTTGGACTCTGGCTGCCCACAGCTTAGAGGCCAGTTCAGTCCAGCTGACAGCACATAAGATAAAACTTACTTTATTATAGATAACAAAACTAAACTTCACATTTGTGCTAATTCTTAGGATCAATAAAAGGTAAGTCACTTAATTTTGGTCAGCCTGTTTCCTCATTTGTAAAGTGGGAATAATAATACCTACTTCCACAATAATGATTGTGGCTAAGCATCAAATGAGATGTGATAAGACAAAACTGCCATCAGAACTTGATTGAATTCAGCTTCCCATACTTGGCTTTATTTTCATACCCACAGCTAACATGGGGTAACCTGGGACTTTTTTTTCCCTAGGACTTTATTTGCCTTAGCTTCACTGAAAGTGTTTTGGTCATCTAGGGCTATAATAAATCCCAACTGTGGATAGGCTGGGCCTCTCAGACTTGGTAGATGCCTAACACCACACAAATAACACAAGTTATGACCTAATGACCAGACTGCATCTCCAGACCACAGGCTTGTGGCCAAAGATGCTAAATGTCACTGTGTCCTTTTTGTACATTCTTGCTATTAGGGTAACATAAACCTTTGTTTAAATGTTCAATGACTCACAAGTGCCTCATTTCATCTCAACATCAAATCTGAACTATGAGGGAGCCAATGTTAGAGCCTCAAATACAAGATAAGTACAATGCTTTTAAAACCATAAAGCTGTAAATGATATAAAGCATAAAGATATATTTTTATTGTACCACATAAATACATTATATATGGTATTTGCTATATAGGTTTTATTTCCCAGATCCTTTATATATACAGCAATACCTGATCCAAAGTTAATTGCTTCCATCATTAAAAAACAAAACAAAAAACCAAAACCCAGTCCTTGGTCATTTCAAGTCTTGGAGCCATAATGTAGGGAAATCCTAGAATCTTGACAGTTTGTAGAACTAATGGTATCAGTTTTATTGGGAAATAATAAAGCTTATACTGGTCATACCTTATCAATTTAAAAGTATCTAGGAATGTGGTATTTTAACTTACCAGCTTTAGCAAGATGATTAGGTAGATACTATCAAGTATTTAAATGAAGATTATTTTCTATTCCAAGTATTTCTCAAAAACTAAGAGAAACGTATATCTCAGGAAACCCTTGGCTAAAATGGTCCTAATCTCTACTTGTGTAAATATAGGAATATGGAGAATGAGATCAGCCTCAAGAGTAGACTGGATAATATGTTTACGGACATATGATAATGTTATATTATGGAGCATTTATGGCTCTGTTGCCCTTCGATACTAGCAGAAGTGATTATTACTAGATATCATCAAAGCATTTATAGGCATCTACAGGCATGGTATGTACAATCTGAATGTGAACTAGGACAAATACATATCAAAAAACTGTATCACTTACAAAAGAAAGAAAAATTAAATTTATAGTACTCTGAATAAATGTGGCATAGTAGAGAGGAAAGAGTACTATACTGGGAGTCAGAGGACCCAGGTTCTTAACTCAGCTCTCTCACTACCTGTTTCAACTCTGAATCAGTTCCTTCATTTGCATAGTGAGGGATTGGACTGGGTTGCCTTGAAGGTCTCTTCCAACTGTAAACCTATGATTCTATGATTCTAGGGTCAAGAATGTTAGGAGATTGGTGAATTAATCTGGGAAGATTTCATGAGGAAGGTTGACTTGTAGTAAAATTCTGAAAGAGGAATATAGTCAAGTAATGTTTTAAGTTCAAAGATATTTGAATAAAAAGAATTCAAAGTGATGCTTCAGCATTCTATGCAGGGAGAACTTATTAATGGAAATCAAAATTTATAGATCTAAAATAGTCAATAGTAGAAGACTGAAATTATTTTCCCTTGGTTCAGGCTACTATATACAGCAGAAAAATGATGCTGTTGTTAATGCTAATTAATCAAATTCCCCAATGATTCAGAGTGGTTTAATATCATGTGCTGATTTAATTCAGGCATTTTTCATAATAACAGCTTTATGGAAGTTTTCAGAGGCAGAGGCTGTAGATTTTTTGACAGTAAATCAGTAATACAATTGGAGCTCTGAGACCTTCAAATTTTAGTAAAAGTAGCAATAAATAAAATACAAATTTTTCTAATCTTAGATTCAGAAATTTTCAACTCAGCTGTACTGCTGTTCATGAAATGTTAAGCAACCCAAAACTTTTAAAATTTTCCCTTTTCTTTTACATTGTAAATAACAATCAGTTAGTATGATCTTCCTTGGATATAGTAATTATGTGTTTTAGTCATTCTTCTAAACTCTTTAACCATGGTGAACACTGTAATTACATAGCAGACTTCATAATGTGACAATTCAATTTGTAGGTCAAAAATATTATGTGGAACCATGTGTTAGTAAAAAGCTAACAACAGTGCCTTATATACCAAAATGACAATTTTGTTATGTTCCAATTATACTAAACCAAATTCTCTAAGAGGTTTCCTTTTGAACTTTAATAAATCACCCAAACATAAATTACATTGGATACTATGTCTGTATTTATAGCCTATATTAATTTTCCTATGCTGCTGAACATTGATAAAGGTGAATATTTTTAATCCAAAACCGAATTTTAAGACTTGCATTTTGAACTGAATACTCATCTCAAACTCAATATCCAAAAACAGGACCTATTAATTTTCCCTGTAAACCTTTCCTCTTCATTCCCTCCCCCCCTACTATTGAGTATCCTTCCAGTCACTCATGTTCATAACACTGATGCAGTCTCTAATCCCTCTCTATCTCATACATCCAATTACCAAATTTTGTCTTTTTTTCTCAAAATACAATACTAAAACAAGTTTAATTGATTATACTTGTTTTTAATGTTAAGGTTATATAATTCATTAAAAAAAATTGAGAACCTTCTCAGGCAAGATTTCTAGCCCATCCGTTTTATGAAAAACTAGTAAGTAAAAATAAGTAGCATCTTTATTGTCTTGATTTGGATAGTCCAATTTGCTTTTTAATAAAAGTAGGCTGTATTTACATATTATTAAGCATATATATAATGACAGAACTTCTCTCAGGGCATGGAAATCAGTTAAAAATGTACCCATATGTTATTTGATAGACAAAGGATATGTATTAGCTGGCTCAGATTTACAGTAGTTATCTTAGTGGAGTCACTTTTTTTTCTTTTTAAATTAAGCACAAACACCATGAAGATTCAGCTCCCATGGCAAACCAGAGACTGTGATTACGGAGCACCACATTTTTGGAGATTACAGGTTCACCCTCTTACAGCACTTCTACAATGAACTGCACAACCAGGGGAAGGGATAAACTAATTTCATGTGCTTTAGGGGAAGTGTGAGGGCTCATCTGAGCCAAAGAACTCATTTTTGTCAGGATAAATAAACTCATTACAGCAAACTGAAGACTGGGCTTGCTACCCTCACTGCGTGGTTAGATGTGGCTAACTACCACTGCTCCCAAGCATAAGTTCTAGCTGAAATTGTGTAGTTTGTTTCCATCAACCTTCTAAATCCCACAGGCGGGCAGGCCGGCGGCTCGGCCCCGTGGGCTTGGCCAGCAGCACCGCGGCGGTCTGGGGAACACCTCTCTCTCTGCAAGGCAGCCTTGGGCGGCCGATCTGAAGCAGCCCAAGTACAAGGAGATCAGGTGGGCTTACAGACAAAGGCTGCCGCGGCCAGATCTCGGCGGGCTTTAAAGCCCACGGACACGCCCTTTCCGCTTCCCAGGAAGGCACCCCCAGCGTATCTGTGGAGGGGGCTGGGGCTGTCTCCGGGAGCCAGTCTTTTTCTAGCTCCACGGCATCGCCGGCCTCTCGCGCCAGTCCCTCCTTCCCTCTCTCCCTGCAGCGTCGGAAGCGGCTGCGCGGTGAGGGCTGGGGGGCGCCCGGGCCGCGGCGGCGGAAGCTGCGGCAGCGGAAGAGGCAGTAGCAGCGGCGGAAGCCAAGGTAGAGGCAGAGAGAGCGGCGGCGGCGGCGGTGGCAGCAGCGCGGAGGAGCAGTGGCAGTGCCGCCAGCAGCATCCTCAGTGGCTGCGTTCGGAGCGCCTCTGGCCGCCTAAGGTTCGAGCGTCCGCAGGGGCCCGGGCTTGGGTGAGGGTGGGCCATGCAGGAGGCGGAGGAGCCCGCGCCCCCTCCGCGGCAGCCGCCTTTGCCCCCCGTCTACATCTATAGCCCCGAGTACGTCCGCACTTGTGACTCGCTGGCCAAGGTGCCCAAGCGGGCCAGCATGGTGCATTCCCTGATTGAAGCCTATGAACTGCTGAAGGAAATGAGGGTAGTGAAGCCGAAGGTGGCTTCCATGGAGGAGATGGCCAGCTTCCACACGGACGCCTATCTGCAGCACCTCCAGAAGGTCAGTGAGGAAGGGGATGACGAGCACCCCGACTCGGTGGAATTCGGCCTGGGCTACGACTGCCCCAGCACAGAGGGGATATTCGACTACGCGGCCGCAGTGGGGGGCGCCACCATCACGGCGGCCCAGTGCCTGATTGACGGGAAAAGTAACATAGCCATTAACTGGGCCGGAGGCTGGCACCACGCCAAGAAGGATGAAGCTTCAGGCTTCTGTTACCTCAACGACGCCGTCCTGGGCATCCTGCATTTGAGGAGGAAGTTTGACCGCATTCTCTACGTGGACCTGGACCTCCACCACGGAGATGGCGTCGAAGATGCTTTCAGTTTCACTTCCAAAGTCATGACTGTGTCTCTGCATAAATTCTCTCCAGGGTTTTTTCCGGGAACTGGCGATGTGTCCGATGTGGGTCTCGGGAAGGGAAGGTACTATAGCGTCAACGTGCCCATTCAGGATGGCATACGAGATGAAAAGTATTATCAGATCTGTAAAAGTGTCCTCAAGGAAGTCTATGTAGCCTTCAACCCCAAAGCAGTGGTTTTACAGTTAGGAGCCGACACCATAGCTGGGGACCCCATGTGCTCCTTTAATTTGACTCCAGTGGGACTCGGGAAGTGTCTTACATACATCCTTCAGTGGCAGCTGGCCACCCTCATCTTGGGAGGAGGGGGCTACAACCTTGCTAACACAGCCCGATGCTGGACATATCTGACTGGGGTCGTCTTGGGGAGAACACTCTCTTCTGAGATCCCAGATCATGAATTTTTCACAGAATACGGCCCGGATTATGTGTTGGAAATCACCCCCAGCTGCCGGCCTGACCGCAATGAGCTGCACCAAATCCAGCATATCCTGAATAGAATTACAGGGAACATGAAGCATGTGGTTTAGGGGTGGTGGGGTGGTGGTGATGTTAGATCTGATTTTGACAGTATAGGAAGATTTCTTGTAAAGCTGGCTTTGTGTTTTTGTGAATTTTGTGGCTGTGAGGAAAAATCTGGAAGATTACTTCCTCACTACACCAAGTGGCAGCTAAATCTTCGTGGGGTTTCAGTAGGCAATCACCCCAGAGGTCTAAGTAGAGGACTGAAGGGAGAAGGAAGGTAACTTTTAAGGTTCAGGTGCTATTTCTGAAACATAGTTGAGACAAAAATTAAGATTCCTTTTTAAAAAGGCAGTTTGTATTCTTGGAAATTATTTTCTGGTGGGTTTGGGGTGGGGAGTTTTATTTTTTAAGCAAGATATGCTTGGGGTAAGTTGTTCACTGTCATTGATGAATTTGGTGAGTAGTGGTACTAGTAGAGTACTAGTAGTGGTCAAATATAATTTTTATTTTAAAAAAGCATAAAAATTATATTTTAATTTGCCTCACCTGTAAAATAGTTGCATATATTGTATAATTATATTTTAATAATAAAGAGTTTTTAACAGATTCAGGATATCATCAATATGCGTACTACAGATTGCAATAGGCCCATGCAAGGTTTTCTCTAAATTCTCAGTAGAGGATCACTCAGTAGTTTGTAAGGCCTTATTGTTGGTTTTTTAAATATAATAATTTACATAGTACTTTAAGAGGTTACATTTTATAGGTCTTTTAAAAATGTGCAAAGCACTTTACAAACATCATCTCATTGGTTCCTAACAACCAGTCTGTGAAGTAGGTGCTATTATTATTCCCACTGGACAGATGAGGAAACAGGTTCAGAGAGAGGTGACAGTGATTATTTGCCCTGGGTCATATAGCTCATAATTATCTGAGGCAGGATTCAAACCCAAGTTGTCCTGATTTCAAGTCTAGGACTCCATTACCTCTTAATATCTTAGAGTTAGCTATGTATAACCATTCAATTTTGGGTCTAGGTCAGGTCTAGGTCATTGTCTATCTGCTGCACCTCTCCACGGTTATGTATACGCTAATGGACTAACTTGATAAACTTCTTATTCAACTACATGTTATAGTCTGGGCAATATGTATTTTTGATCCACTTTATTGTTCCAGTGTAAATGATTACAGTGCTAATGTGGATCTCATTGAGGAAATTTTGCAGTATTCTGGGAATAAATCAATCTTGCCTATCAAAAGGAGCTGAGGGAGAGCCTCCTTATCAATAAGTAATTCTTTTTTTTTTTTTTGCTTGGACTATAACCAGGCATCATCCACGACAGTGGCAGACTTAGATAAGTGCATCCCACTTTTATAACACAATTGATGACAGTACTGAGTGGATCACTAAACAAAGGTACTTCCATAGTTCTGTCGATATGAGTTTAGTAATTTAGTTATCTGAGAGGGCCTTCAAAGCTGTATTTTGTTCTACCAAGTCAAATAATTAAGAAAAAGATAAAACAGTATATAGTAGTATGGGTTTTTTTTTTTCCTGTCAGCTCTGTAACCTGTGTCTATAAAAGCTCAAATATTTCTTCTCTCACTTTCTTCAGGAATTCCCTTGATGCATGCAAAGTTCATTCTCATGAAGATCAAGTAGAAATGAGAAAGCAGGCATATGGACCTGTGGTGGTTATTGTCTTCTTGGTCACTCTTTTTGGTCAAAAGTACCCATCTGATATTTTCCTTTCTATGGAATCGTCCTTCCCCTCTCTGAAAGATCACAAACATCATTTCCTGAGTGACTTTAAAATGTCATGTATTTCTTCTGCTTGTTATTTGATCATGTCTAGCTACTCTTTCTGATTTCATCTTAAAGTGCATTTCCACTTCCTCACATAATGTATTAAATATTAAGTGGCAAAGTGTGAAAGTAGTAAACCCCACTATCATTAAAAAAAATAAATAAAATTATTATAAACCCCCAGCATATTGTGCTCTATTTTGTATGTTTGTTTTTCTTCCTTCATCTTCCCTATAAATGCTCTTGGCCTACCTTGATTAGATGTATTTCACAACAAACTCTTTAGGTTTGTTTTATCCTCAAATGCTTTTTTTTCCCCTTTGTGAAGTGATACTTTTCAAAATCATCAGTCATACAGGCCTGTCATATTTTGTAAATGACATTGTGCTCATCTTCATAGAGTCATTTGGTACAGTGGATAAAGAGCACTGGACCTGGAGTCAGGAAGACCTGAGTTCAAGAGTGGCAGCTGACACTTAAAAGCTGTGTGACCTTGGAGTATGCACTTAACCTCTGTTTGCCTCAGTTTCCACAACTGTAAAATGGGGGCAATAATAGCATCGACCTCAGAATGACTGTGAGGATCAAATGAGATACTGGTAAAGAAGCACTTAGCATAGTGCCTGTCACATAGTAGCTACTATATAAATGCTCATTTCCTTCTTTCCCCCTTGCTCCAAATATGTTGCCTTTGGCAGCTATGACTTTCAACATATTCAAGGAACTTTTCTTTTGTGGATGAGGGGCAGTTTCTGGGGTCTTTCAGCTTTCTTTTTGTTGTATTCTCAAGTGCACGGACTGTCATATTTTATCCTATTCTTAAGACCTAGCATAGTGAATATAATACATGCTTAAGTGTCTGTTAAATTAATTTTGTTCATATCCTACTTTTGCTCCACAACTTGTTTGAAACAGCTTGGGCTCAGATACAAAGACAAGGAATGGAAAAATATAAGACCAAAACATAATTTTCCAAAGAAGAGGTCAAAAGATTGTAAGCAAATGTTCTCAAAAGAATTGTAAACCTAACAACCACATGAAAGAATGCTTCAAATCACTAACAACAGAAGAGATGAAAACAAAATAATTTTGAGGTTTCACCCTTACAAGCCTTACACCCTTACAGTGACAGTCAATGCTGAATGGGGTGTGGAAAGATAGGTATACTAATTACATTGTTAGTAGATCTGTGAATTGGTCCAGCCATTCTAAAAACAAATTTGGGATTACAGAAATAAAATAGCTAAAAATTTCCATACACTTTAACCCACAGATCATCCTGCTAGGAACACACTCCACTTTTTGTAGTAGCAAACAACTGGAAGTTGTACATAAATGATAACATTACTGTAAAAATGAGAAAAATGATGAATACAGAGAAGCCTGGGAAGATTCATATGAGTTGATGCAAAGTGAGGTAAAGAAACATCAAAACAATATACACAATAACTACAAAAGTGTAAATGAAATAAAAAAAAACAATTTAAATGCTGCAAAATTATATTGATCTAGCTGGGCCCTAAAAGAAAAATAGGAAAAGTATTCTCTCTACTTTGTAAAAGTGAGGAATATGGGTATAGAACACAACATAATGTCAGATGTTTTCAATATGTTTAGTTTTGCTGAACTCCCCCTTTCATTTTTTAATATGGCAAATAGCATTCTGAGAAGAGCAGGAGAGAAAGATACATTGGGAAATGGAAGTGATGTCAAAACAAAAGACATCAAAAAATTATTTAAAAATAAACACCTGTCTGGAGTTCCTGTATGCTAACTTCTGATCTTTATGCTCAAATCTGATTTGGTATTTATTTTTATGCATACTCTGATGAGAGGCTATGTGGCAAAGGGGCTAGAAGGGTAACCAGAGAACTTAAGTCTTGCCTCTCACATACTGGCCAAATTATCCTGGATGAGTCACTTAACCAATAATTGAGCTAGGCAGCCAAGATTATAAGTTACAGAATAATTACTGATCCATATTAGTAGAAAGTTTCCTTACCAGAACTTCCCTGTGCCAATGAAATCATAGGTCTGAATGAAATCAAACCTGTAAATATCAGGAATAAGACTGAATGCAATTCTTAAATGAGCACTACTTTCCACAACTAGTAAGGGAATCCAACCTACATGCTACCATCGTCTGTCTCCATGCCTACTCATCTTGCTGAATAGTACTAAAGAAAGTCACATACTTGGGTCAATTAGGTTCACTGAATTTATGTAAACTAAATGAGGTCCCTCCCCATAACAAGGTAATCTTTGTACAGTTCCCTAATTTGATTCTATATACCAGTCTCCACAGAGGCTATTCCAAATCTTTTCCCCGCAAGTCTCACATCTTCTCTTTCTGTAACTTCTCAACAGAAGATCTTGTCTCATGTTTATGAAAAAAAAAAAAAAAGTGATTCATGAGCTCCCTCTTTCCTGTTCTACAATTCCTCCTCATTCACCATTCCCAAAATGTGTTGACAACATTTTTATCATCTTCTCCATTATTCCAGTCTAATTAAGATCCTGGCCATCCTTTTTGCAAGGCCAACTTCTGTACTGGTACACTGAATCTCATCTTCCTTCAGCATTTTGTCTCCGCACCCTGGGCTTCAATCTGTGTCTGCCAATTGCTTTATTCCTCAAAAGTCTAACAAAGGTGCCCTGGTCAACACCATTTATTTAAAACAAAACAAAAATTAATTCAGGATCCTCGAGCTATGCTATCCTATAATTTCTTTTCCCTTCCACTGCTAAACTCGTAGGGGAAAAAAACAAACAAAAAACTAGCTATACTTATTACCTCTACTTTCTCTCCTATTCCTCACTTCTTAACACACTGCACTCTAGCACCTAGCCTTCTCAACTAAAACCACTCTTTCTAAAGTTACTGATGTTCTCTTGATTCTCTTTTTGTTGGTGGTTTTTTTTTGAGGGGGGAGGTCAGAGCAATTGGAGTTAAGTCAGTTGCCCAAGGTCATATGGCTAGTAAGTGTTATGTGTCTGAGGCCGAATTTGAACTCAGGTCCTCCTGACTCCAGGGCCGGTGCTCTATTCACTGCGCAACCTAGCTGGCCCGATCTCTTGATTCTTAAAACTGATGGCCTTTTCTCAGACTTTATTCTTCCTTTGAACTTTGCAGTATTTGGTGCTGTTGATTTAAGACCCCTTTCCCTCACATATGCTCATATCCCTAGGTTTTCATGATGCTCTTCTTGGTTTTCTTCCTGTCTGACCACCCATCGTCTCCTTTGCTGGTTAATCCCCCATATCCTGCCTCTGGTCCCAAGTCTCTGTCCTGAGACCTCTTTATTTACACTATCTTGGTGTCCTTATCAGTTCCCATGGGTTCAACTGTCTTCTCTATATAGATGACTCACTGATCTCCTATATCTCACCCCAGTCATTTCCCACAATGTGGATCCCTTATCATCAGTTGTGTATTGGACATTTCACACTGGAGGTTCTGGAGCCATCTCAAACTCAACATGTCCAAAACTGAATTCATTAACACTCTTCCAAAGCCCAACCCTCTTCAAAACATCTCTATTTTCATAAAGGGCACCACCAATGTTCCAGTCATGTCGGTCCACAACCTCAGTCATCCATTACTCTTCACTTTCTCTCACTCCACAAATCTAGTGAGCAGCCAAATCTAATTTGTTCTGCCCCCAGCATCCTCGCATAACTCTACCCTTCTTCTACCCACCACCCTAGTTACCATCACATTTCCTCTGAACTATGAAAAGATTGGTGAATCTTTCTGAAATTTCTTCTCTCTATAATACATCCTATTCTTAGATGACAAAGTGATATTCCTAAAGAGGATGTCTGTCCATGTCACCCTCCTATTGAATAAAGTCCAATGGCTCCCTGTTGCTTCTAGAGTAAAATACAAACTCCTCTGGCCTATAAAGCCCTTCACAGTCTGGCTCCAAACTACTTTTCTAGCCATATTATACCTTACTCTCCGTTATACATTGTTTAGCTCAATTAACCTATCCTTGCTCTTTCTTACACAAATATCCCATCCTTTTTCTCCAGGCTGTACCTCACTTCTGAACTGTACTCACTACTAACCTGTGCCTTTTAGAATCCCTAGTATCCTTAAAAGCTTGGTTCACACTTCCCTTCCTGTATTAGACCTTTCCAGATCTACATCCAAGCTGCTATTTTCTCCAGAAACAAAATCTTATATTTATTTTATATACATAGATACTTATATGAGGATCATAGTACAGCTGGAAGAGACTCTGAATGTCCTCATTCTAGAGTTGATGTGCTATGGAGCAGGGACCTTTTCATTTTTATCTTTGTGTCCGCAGCACCTAACAGTGCCTAGCATGTAGCAACTGCTTAATGAGTGCTTGTTGAAATCAATATTAAACATATGCATCAAATGGCATAGCATCAAACTTCCTCTAAACTGAGTTCAAGAAAACATAGATAGTAAGAAAATAATAGGAAGCCTTAAAGTTCTTCTCATGGAGCTGATCAAATCTAGCAGAAGGGTAAACAAAAGGGAAAATGCAGAACTGAACATACTGTTAGAGAATGCAGAACTAAAAGATTTATGGCATCTAATAAATGGGATCATGAAAAAAATTTACATTTTCCTCAACTCTTCACAATACTGTTACAAAAAAAGAACAAGTACTAGGGCACAGAGAAATTAGAAATATATGCAATAAAAATAGTAACCAATATAAGAACTTCCAGCAAAAGACAGACATAAATGAATACATAATCAAGATATCTTAGATATTAAGTGGCTCAAAGAACAAATAGAATAAACAGTTACTAATTGTGAAGACAATGATAATGGCAAAACATACCAGAATTTCTGGGATGCAGCTAAAGTAGTACACAAGGGGGAAAAAGCATATCCCTAAAAACATACATTAAACAAAAAGAAAAAAGAAAGCATTAATGAGCTGGATACTCAATTAAAAAATTAGGAAAACAACATGCAAACAAAAATAAACACAAAAGAGGGAATCTTGAATATCTGAAAAAGAAAATTTTGAAACAAAATATGATAAAAGATAAAAACTAAAAGCTGATTCTTTAAAAAGCCTAACACATACCTTTAAATAAGAAATGTGAGGAAAATAAAATTTTTTTTAAACAGGGAGAATCATAAAGAAATAAAATAACTCTCAGAATCTGTTATAGTTAAATGCCAATACAAATGAGAAATTAAAAAGGATTAACAAAAAAGTATCCAATTAATAAATCATTAGAAATCTTTAGTAATATAATTTTGTAAAATGAAATTCAACTAGTTGTAAAGATGCTACCAATGACAAAACAACAAAGCAACAAAAACAAAGAAATGTCACTATGAATTTACAAAAGTCACTTTCAAACTATTAAAGAACGGATAATCATAAAACACAAATTATTTTCAAAAACTGAGAATGAAAACACTACCAAATTCCTTATGAGAGACAGAATCCTAATTGTTAAACCAAGAAGTGATAAAAACAAGTAAAAGGAAATACAAATCAATATCATTAAAGAATATAAATTTTAATTTATAAATAAAATTCTACCAGAAATTACAATAATTTATTGGGGAAAAATGCTTCACTATAATCAAATGGGATTTACACTAGGAATTCAAAAATAGTCCATTATTAGGAGGGTAATTAAAAAGGAAAGTCTCTAAGACCTCTGTATAATAGATGAAAAAAATACATTTGACAAAATACAATGCTGATTTGTTAAAAACTGTAAAGTAGGGATATAGAAGAATCTTCAAAAAAAAAAAACGACCAAACTATCTAAAACAAGTATCTGTTATTTGACATAGTTGTAGGAAGGCTAGAAATAAGAATAAGACAAAAGAAAGAGATGAGACATAAAGGTAGGCAGAAGTAACAAAAATTTATTTTCTGATGACATGCAGATTTAATAGAAAATCCCAGAAAATCAGCAAAGAAACAAACACTAATATACTCAGTACAGTAGGTTAGAAAATAAACCGACAAAATTAACATTTTATAGCAAAAACAAAAGAATAATAGAATGGGAAGTCCAACCAAAAAGAACTACAAAGTACATGAAGTATATACAAATCAGTCTATTAAAGCACACTAAATACCTGCATAAATATAATTAAGAAATCCTTCTTAAAATCTCAAGATCAAGCTAGACAAGAAATAATTAGAAATAACTGAATTTAATAACTTAGTGTTTAATAACCTGGAAACATAAGTTGCCTAGAAAATAACTCTCTATCTGGCAAGAACTGAAAAAACTAAAAAGCAGTCTGGCAGAAATTAAGTTTAGAATAATACTTTATATTATATATTAAAAAACAACTCTGAATGGAATGTGACCTGAATACTACAGATAATACTACAAAAATTATCAAGTATTTCTTAAACATTTACAATGTGCCAGGGACTGTGCTATATGCCAGGGATACAAAAACAAAGGATTTAACAATTATTAATCTCAAGGAGCTGACATCCTAACCTGGGGAGAAAACTAGACAGTTTTTCCTGTGGCAGGATCATCCTGGATAGTTTCTTGGGCTAGGGAGCAAGGTAAGAGTCAGGACACCCAGTGGGAGCAGGTTTTACAACCACCTGGCTGTCGTCAATGAATGATAAATGAATAAAGAAGAGTGAGAAGGAACAGTTAGACAAGTAGAAGGAGATCAGGAGAGAGCAGTATCATGAAAACCCAAAGAGAGTGGTCAGTAGTATCAAATGCACCAGTTAAGAAGAATGAGGACCAAGAAAAGGCAATATCTGGCAAATTAAGAGATCACTGGTGATTTTGGAGAGAGCAGTTTCAGTTGAATGAGAAGGCTGGGAATCAGACTGCAAAGGGTCAGAAGTATAGAAAAAAGGCAAAGAGTATGAACAGAGAAATAGAAGAGAGACATAGGTGGATAACTTAAGGGGATGGTAGACTACAGTTAAGGTTTTTCAGGACTAGAGAGAGTTGAGCACATTTAAGGCAGCAGAGAGGAACCAACAAAGAAAATTTAAGATCAGATGAGAGGCAGAAGAGATAACTGAGGTGCAATCTATCCAAGAAAGATGATTAAAGGCATGTGTTGAGGAGTTAGGGCCACCTTATAGAAGGAAAGTGAGAGAAAGAGATTATTGGATTATGTCAAAGGGTTTTCAGATGAAAAGAAGGGGAGATGATGGGATTCACCAGAAATGTCCTCAGTTTTCTCACTAAAGTAAAAAGCAGGGTCCTCAAATGAAAGAAGTCAGAAGGTGAGGGATGGGATACTTAAGATTAAATAAGGACGGGGCAGCTAGGTGGCACAGTGAGTAAAGCTCCAGCCCTGGAGTCGGGAGGACCGGAGTTCGGTTCTGGCCTACTTAACACCCACACAAAAATACTAGCCATGTAACCTTGGGCAAGTTACTTAACCCCAACTGCCCTCCAAAAGGAAAAAAAAAAGATTAAATAAGGTTTTGGAAGAGCTTCTATAGGGAATCAAAGAGGAATAAGGGGAGGTCCAAGATAGAAAGAAGTCTAATGTACATCCAAAATATTTACAACCACACTTTTTGTAGTAGCAAAGAACTAGAAACAAAATAAATATCCACCAACTGGGGAATGGCTAAACAAACTGTGGTATAGGAATGTAATTAATGATTACATTATAAAAAAAAACCCAACAGTGAATATAAAGAATACAAGGAGGCATGGGAAGACTTATGTGAACTAATGCAAAGTAAGATAAGCAGAACCAGGAAAACAATATAAACAATGACTACAACAATGGAAGTGGAAAGAACTACTACCACAATAAAAAAAAAATGGCACACTGTATAATTATAATTTACAACTCTGGATCCCAAGAAGATATATGAGAACATACTTCCCTCTCTTACTTATTTGGAAGGGTCATTCTGGAGGTAGAGGGGGTGTGTGTGTGTGTGTGTGTGTGTGTGTGTGTGTGTGTGTGTGTGTGTGTGTGTGTGTGTGTGTGTGTGTGTGTGTGTGTGTGTGTGTGTCTCTATTGCTAAACTTGACTGATAACATTGATTAGTTTTGCTGAAAAGTCTTAACCCTGTTATAAAACATTTAAAATTAGGGGTGGTTCTCTGTGGGAGAGGGAAGATAGGTCATATTGAAAAAGTATAAGGACGAAGGATATCAATAAAAAGATTTTTAAACCTTTGTAGCACTTTGTTTATGCTTCCAAATAACTTCCATTCTATTTTATGTTAAAATTGTATATACTTATTTTCATTATTTGACAATATTCTTCATGAAAGCAGGGACTACTAATTTCTAATTTGTATATTCCCCCATAGTACCTGGCACAGAGCCTTACTACATTTTTGTTGAATTAAAAAATCATGAGCAATAATTTAAAAAGTAAATTGGAGATTTTTTTTCTCATTGGTTCATGCAGTGAGTTACTTTATAATTGACACTGCTTCATAACTTTTTTTTTTTAGCAGAAAGATTTGTTTGATATGACTGATATGGAATATCTGCTAGGAATGATGCCTAATAAGAATCAGAAAATTTATGACTGGTAGAGATTTCATGTGGTCTAACCTAACCTAATTTCACAATAAGAAAGGGGCATTCTTCAAAGATTACATGACTTCAACTGTCATAGAGAGAACCAGGTCAAGGATTGGAATGCAAGTCCTTTTTGTGAAAATCTGGTATTCTTTTTATTCCAGCATGCTTCCTCTTAGTTTAGGCATTCAAAAATCAGGAAAAGCTGATATCAAAAATGAGTGATGCATTTTCAGTTAACAAAGATATTACTTAAAATGTTTAGTTTCTGGAACTGCCTGATTTAGATGAAATTCATTTCATTCATTCATTAGAAAAGATAATAATGGCAATCACCTTCATGCCTGAGGAGTCGTCACCAAGATAATCAAGCAACATTTTTTTTTTTTGTCTGAAGAGCGTCTGGTAAATTCACTTTTCTTTTTCCTGGATCTTTAGCCAGTAGGAAGAAAAGGATTCAGAATGAAAACTGTGTTCATACACCTACAAGAAGTGGTAGTGAAGAGTGCTGGTATTATTAGGAAGGGAATGACAAGAGTATCTCTCTAGGAAAAAGATGACCAAATCAAGTGGAAGAGAAAAAAAAAGAAAGATATTTAGACATGTTTGATACAGTGATGGACTTTTCCTCGTTGTCTATTTAAATCAGTTTTAGCACCAAACAGCCTTGATAACTGAAAGATTATAAACAAGGTTTGAAATCTAAAACTTAGAAAGTTCATGTACAAAAATTCAGATTCTCAAATTTAATACAATGGCTAATATATGAACCACAGAACATGTGAACATTTCACAGAAAAGGAGGTATTCTCTCTTTTTTAATCAAGAGTTTCTAATACAGAAAGTTGTGACTCATTAATTAATAAACTGTTAAGTAAATGTATACCTTTCAAAGACCCAACTTTGCCTCTGAAGAGTCTGGTCACATCCTTTTCACATCAATTCCTTGCACTGTTGCATTGCTACAAACCACTATGGCACTGGAAGAACTCACATCAGACATAGCCATCAAATCAATTATAACAGTCTGCTGCTGGCTTATTCTGACAAGAAATGATTGATAACAAAACCTGCCTACTTTCTGTTCTCATCTGACAGCAACAAAACAGTCCCTGCCTGCTTTTACCAGCATTTGTCATAAATCAATAGCAATTTCATCACCTAGAAAGGTGCTGTCAACTCTGTTCAGTTCATCTGGTTTCATTTTATTATTTTCATAATTTTAAAATATAACTATTCAGCAAGGTTAATACAAAATGTTTGTTTGTTGAAGCTTTTGATATGTTTATAACACATCAAAAATCTCAAAATATGGAGCATCAATCTTTTTTAAGAAATTTGGAAAACCATTTTACTAGTATCATGGAATGTCCCCAACTCCCTAACCCCAAATCAACCAAACAAAGCCCATAATACTCCACAATGTATCTCTCTAGACATTTACTAATTTTGGGAACCGACATAGTACTCAGAATGAATTTACTATTAGCTCTGACATTACAGTTTTTTAAATCACTGTTTGAAGTTTTGAGGATTTCATGGTACCAATTTTATTAGAAACAAGGCATACATAGTCCTTTGTATTTTCTTTACCCCCCCCCCAACATCACCATATAATTCCATAGTGACAATGTCAAAAGATGACAAAAGTGCAATGCTCCAAAAAAGATAAAAAAGTCAACAACCATCAAACATCTACAATATGCAGATATTATACTGGGTACCATGCCCAATCAGAGAACATAAATGGCTTCCTTGAAAAATAATTACTTATAAAATAGACCAACACATATATGTACATATCAAATGTTTAATATAGGCCAGGAGTCAGGAATAAAGGAGAAAACGGGTCATGCCATCTCCAACTTCCCTGCATTTGAAGAAGCCACTTTCAACCCTCCGCCCCCACCAATGCCTAAAATGTATACTTTCCTTAATTTTGCCTTTCAGAATATTTATCTTTCTTCAAAGATCAGCTTAGGACCCACCATGTCTACAAAATCTTCCACAATGTTCCCTAATGCCTTTTCCTATACCCTCCTCCATTATCTGGTATTTAGTTTGAATACACACACACACACACACACACACACACACACATATTTATCTACTTATATGCACATATGTTATTTCCCCACAACAGAATAGAAGTTCCTTGAGGATAGGGGCTGTTTTGTTTTTGTCTTTGTATCCCTAGCTTCTTGCATAGCACCCAACATATCGCAGAAATTGAATATCTATAGAATGGCAGAACTGAATTATAGGAAAGGGGTACAATGGAAGTCATGAGGTACTAAAGATATGATTAAAAATGTCTGGCAGATAGAAATCAATTACTTCCTAATTCCTCTTCATCCACTAAAAGATAATTGTTAATATAAAAATGTATTCAGTATCTGGATATGTGTTGTGCTCTATTAGGCACTATGCCAATTTAAGTCGGGGGGGGGGGAGGACCTGTTCTTGTCCTCAGAGTGTATGAACAATAAGAAAAAAAAGGCTCAATCACAATATCAAATAAGCACATTTTCAATTTGTAGCTATATCAGAAAATGGTAATATGATTTTATTATTTCATTTGCCAAAGTCAAATGAAGCAGGTAATGCTTTGTGAAATTATTTGGAGTACCATCTCTCAATCAACAGCTTAATAATCATGGATATTTTTTACTCTATATTAAAAAGGCAATAATCATCACTGAAAATAGTAGCTATTAACTTTTACTCCTTTTTCTTTCTGCCCCCTCACAAAAGACTACTACTAATGGCCTATTAATTCATACATATTTCATGCCACATTAATCTTAAAATATTTTTTTTATGCAACTTCCCTGCTCTTCTAAAACTTCTAATGGTCCCATAACCTACAAGATTAAATCCAAACACCGCCTAGAATTCAAGACTCTTCAAAATCTGGCTCCAGGGGCGGCCAGAGTCAGAAGGACCTGACTTCAAATCCAGCCCCAGACACTTAACACTTATTAGCTGTGTGACCTTGGGCAAGTCACTTAACCCCAATTGCCCAGCCTTCCCCCCTCCAAAAAAAAAATCTGGCTCCAATCTACCTTTCCAAGGTTAATATCTCTCTACTTCTCAACATGAATTCTGGCCAGAATGGTCTACTTAACAGTTTCTAAATATTTGCCACATGTGCTTTATTTGGCCCAACCTCACCAACTCTACACATTAAAATTCTATTTGTCGTTGAAAATCCCACTGAAATTCTGTAACACACTGGATTGCCCATTTGGACGTGATCCCTCCCTTCTCTAACCTCCTATAACACCCACTGCCTTCTACTCATACTCATTCTTACATTAGATCTGAGTTCAAATTGGACCTCTGACTAACCGTGTTGATCCTGGGCAAGTCTTGGTTTCATCAGTTGTAAAATGGAGATAATAATAGCATCTGCTCAGTAGGGTTGTTGTGAGGATAAATGAAATAATATTTGTAAAGTGCTCAGCATAGCACCTGGCACATTGTAGACACTATATAAATACCCGGTTTGTTTTTTTTTTTTCCCATTCCTCCTCATTTGTAATAATTAGTTAGCTACTGCCTAGTCTATTGCTTTGCACACGTTAGAAACTTATGTTTGCTTAACTGACTTTAGCATTTTCAACTAGATTGTAGGTTCCTAGAGGGCAGTGATAATATTTACTATTTCTCTGAATAACCCACGGTTAACTTACTGAAAATGAACTCACATTTTCTGGATGTTTTTAAATGATAATAATAACAATAACTAGCATTTATATAGTGCTTCAGAGTTTGCAAAGAGACTTACAAATGTTACCTCATTTCATCCTCACAACTCAGAGGCAGATATTACTATTATCCTCATTTTACAGACGAGGAAACTACCAGAGAGAGGTTAAGTGAGTTGCTCTGGGTCATACAGTTAATAAAAGACTAAAAGTGAGGTTTGAACTCTAGTCTTCCTTATTTCAGGACCAGAGCTCTATATACTGTAATACCTCCCTGCCTTCTGCATGATTATCTTAATGAAGCATTTTCTTCAACATAATTATTAACAAAGCAAGATAATATATTTAAGATTTTTATCCATATAAAAGGTGAGGTTTAGACATAAGGAATTAAGACTGCTACCAAGTGAACAACAACAAAAATCTAACATATTGGGTTATACTCCTTAGTCTTCACCTTGCTCTTCTTTGATTAAAACAAAAAAAGCAACACAAGATAACTCTTTTTCCCATTTCCCAAGACTAAGCAAGACGATTGTCAATGAAAGCATTTGTTGCCCAAAGACTACTCATATTGACCAAATCAAAGATCTTTGAAGCATTTCCATAGTAAAGGAAAATAAACTACTAAATAATCCAGCTACCTATTAAAATATGAAAGATTTACACTTTTTCAATAGAAATAAAAAACAACAGAGGATATATTTGGAGGTAAAATAATAACTATGACAATAATAATAGCTATATTTATATAATACTTACTATGTGCCAGGTACTGTACTAAGCATTTCATAATTAATCTCTTATTTGATCCTTAAAAGAGCCCTGGGAGATAGATGCTATTGTTATCCCCTTCTTACAAATGAGGAAAGTAAAACAAGAAGAGGTGAAGTGAATTGTTCAGCTATAGTAGGTGTCTGAGGTGGAGGGATTTGAACTCAGGTCTTCCTGACATCAGGACCAGTCCTGTCTCCACTGTGTTACCATATGCCTCTAAATGTTTTGTCCAAAGTCATACTGATAGTAACTAGCAGGATTCATATTTAGACCTCCAACTCCAAATCTAGCATTCTTTCAATTGTCTATATTGTCTTTATAATTCCTTATATAAAATCTTATGGTAGATGTGACTTTAATTTAGAAACAAGGTTTTCTGTCCTCTCTTTAGTGATTCACTACTTTCAAATAGTATGAAAGGCAAAAGATGAAACATTTCAAATAACCTTGATTCTTTTTTTTAAACTTACTTTCATGGCACTTGAGGTTCACTATTATTTTATGTTCATTGCATCACATGTATATGTGAGTCTTATTTGCCCTTATTTGCTCTGCCATGATCCAAGTTCCTAGAGGTTCATGCCAAAATCTTATTCAAAATCTTATTTATTTTTGTACCCCTACTGCTTGATTCTGTTCCTTATACATAGTAATCACTTAATGTGTCTGGAAATGACTCAAAGATAACTCATTTACAAGGTAAGCTTGAGTTTAGATTTAATATCTAATACTTTAAGAATCTATAATTTCTTTAATGTGAATATTTTCACCAGCAAAGCAAATTTGAATTAATTCCACTCCACTGTCACAGTGACTTAGGAGAAATATAACCATCACTTAGTAATGTAACACATCTATGGTTCATATTCTACAAGATTGCCTCACAGTCCTACCATGTATACCTGTAAGGAGATGTGACTTGATTAGTTGAGAGACTTATTTAAGCTAAGACAGGGCAGAAGACCAACACTGAAGAAAAGGACTTTGAGGGTCTAAAGTATAGACTTCTGAATGACTGCTGGGATCCTCTCAGCTGCTAACATGTAGGGGAAGGCAGCAGCCCCACCATGTCCTTTCACTTTTAGTTCTTAAAACCCTGGAATCTGCTGACGGTAGATTTTTCCTCAGTGAGATCTTTCTCCATCTTTGTTTGAATGGGAATGTTTTCCTTCAGTCTCTATTCTAATCTGTATAAATCCCCCAACTTCTCTATGTTGTTCTGTTTGATTAAATATTATTTGTTATTTGCAGTGGTCTTTTGTGTAACTCCTATTTAGTGAGAGGGATGTAAGCTTGCTAATATTAAAAAAAATTACTCTCTTCTTAAGAGAGATCAGGGACAATGTCTTTAATTCTGAACCTGTTTTACAACTAGTCTACCAATACTTAGTAGATAACCATAATTTTAGCCCAGTAATCCTCTTACAGATAGAGAAGGGAAAGAATAATTGGTTTGCCATGACCCTCTTGCTCTCCACAAAGGTGGAAATCAGTCTCCCTTGGAGAGGTGGATCAGATCCCAGACAAGAGCCATTGACATCTATGAGTATCTACAAACAGTAACCACATGTAAACTATTACATATATACACTCTTTTAATTTTATAGGAGGCCTTGCACTCTAGAGAATATCACTGCTTAAATAAAAAGTATGGATTGGCAAAGCAAAGTATGAATAAAGGAGACTTCAATATAGTGGACATCTTATATTTACTTTATTTACAAAAATTATCAATGAGGTGCCACAGAAGTGACATCTTCAAATTGGACCTTGAAGGAAAATATGGTAGGAGTATGTTCAAGGCATAAGTGGATATTTTGAACATGCACACTCAGAGAGGAGAGAAATCATAGAATAGCCACTGGTCTAGTTTTGGCAAATTTAGTAGTATTAGGACTGTTTGTGCTAGCCCACAATAATTGTCTGCTTGTCCATATCAAAAATCCCAGATAACCCAATACACATCATGCTGAATAAAAAGTTCTGAGTAAATATTACTTTGTTTATGGAATCTAAAACATGCTTTAGAATCTGGGAAAGGCTCATAAGAGTTAAAAGTTAATTAGGTTAGAACAAATGTAAAGGTTCATTAATGCATTGTTTGTGGAGTTGTAAATTGATTCATGCTTTCTGCCCTCTCTCTTTATGAGAATAAGCCCAATAAATTTACAAAGTCAGTCACAGGAGTCAGATTTTTCTCTCCTCCTTCTATTACCTTTACCTAATTACACCAACTGTAATGCTCACTGATCACAGAGCTGAGATAGCAGAGACACCCCTGTTTCCACCAATCACAATTCTAGAATCCCTGGGAATCAAGGGAAATTAATGAAACATAACTAACATCAGAGAAAGGAACTTTACTGAATAAAAAGGGAAAGTTGAGAAGCCATCACTGGAGTGGTACCTCCCATTAGTGAATGTGATATACACGTAGAGAGCTAAAATATCCTCCATCTCCATGCCTCCTGATGGTCTTGTTGATTGCTGAAAATATCCTTCAACAAATCTTTTGGAGTAAGGTTTTTCATTGTCTCCTGCCTTCCTAAAGTGAATGCTGATTTATAACAAAATGTCTCATTTAGACAGGTAGTTGCCTCTAAATTTTGGAAATAACATTGAGGGTAGAGATTAATCACATCTCTGTTGCTTATTATTCCCTCTGGCACTAATTCAAACATATATAAGGTGGGCGAGGGGTTAATGTGAAAGAAAGCTGAAAAGGGTTCCTCAGACAGACCATAAATGTCGAACTAAGTACTTTATATTTTATCCTACAGACAATGGGGAGGGGGCCAGGAAGTGACACCAATGATTTTTTGAATAATTGAGTGGTGTGGTCAGAAGTGATCATTAAGATGACTGACAACTCCATTATGAAAAAGGGGAGTCACTAGAGATCAGAGACACCAGTGGAGAGGCTATCATGGCAGTCAAAGTGAGACCTGAGAAGTTCCTAAACTCAGGTGATGGCAATGTGAGTACAGAAGAGGAGAAAAAAGCAAAAGATATTGCCCAAGCAGAATCCAGAAGATGTGAGTTTGTTTAATCAAATCGTCTTAAGCTGCTGCAACAAGTAGCTCAAGAATCATGAAATTTAGAAATTTACAGCTGGAAGAGATTTATCTAGTCATCCTGACATGGCCACGATGAAACTAAAGGCTCAGAGGAATGACATGGATTTTTCAAGGTCACAAGGTTGGAAGTGGAGCTATGTTTCAATCAAGTATCTTTCAACTTTACTATGCTAGAGTTAGAGGAATGTCGGACTGGAAAAGGAGGCTTCTTCATTTTGGCCCCGTGTTTCCCCGTCAAATCCTAGCTACATCCCTATTGGGAGGAAAAGAGAAAAAGGAGATAATTCTATGGACTCTCCTCATCTCCTCTCTAAAGGACACCTGTTCTTATTTGTTATCAACATAATATCTGAATGACTTCACTACTCAAAGACACCTTTAAACTACTTACCCTTACAGATACCAATAATCTGCTATAATTGCTCTTTATAGATCTAAAAATTGTTGCTATGTGTAGTGCTTGGTATAGTAGATAAATAGTGTTGGACTTGGAGTCAAGGAAATCTAAGTTTGAATCCATCCTCAGAGAATTCTAAGTTATGTGGACCCATACAAAGTTACATGACTTCTTTGGGTAATAGTTTCCCCATCTATAAAATTAGTAGGTTGGATTTAATGACCATTTCAGTCCTAAATCTAGGATCTTATATTTCTTTCACATATAGGCCCCAGAAAGCTATTCCAGGTTCTAGGTAGTGCACTGGTATATAGCTGCTCAAAACATAGTTTTTGAGCTCCCAACAATTACTTTTAAAAGGCCAGGACCTGTCACTGCAAAGCAAGCAAAACAGAGTTAATCAAATAGCTTAGCAAATTGAATAACAACAAATGATTCACTCCATGGGCACAATTACTTTTTCCACTGTTAATCACTCTACAGGAGGGGAAAGGGGACATACACATACCTCACATGTGAATACAGGAACAAGGAACACAGATGTCCAAAGTCAAGCATTTCCCCCTGGGAATATCAACATGTGATTTGGGTCTTTCCCTAACAGAACCTTCAATTCTTCTGTAAGCACTTAGGTCAAGAAGATGTCAAATACAGACAAGGGATGCTGATGGTGCAAAGGATAAGGCATCAGACCTGACGTCAGCAAGATTGATCTTCATGAGTTCAAATCTGGCCTCAGACACTAGTTGTGCGACCTTGGGTAAGTCACTTAACCCTGTTTGCCTCAGTTTCCTCATCTGTAAAATGACAAAACTACTCCAGTATCTTTGCCAAGAAAATGCCAAATGGGGTCATGATTTGATTGAAAACTCAACAACAATACACACGAGGTTTTATTTATTATGGCAAAAAACACAGAATGGGCTCAAACTCAAGCAGTTCTATTATCTTTCAGGAAAACTCCTCACCTCTTCTTGTTGGGTCCCTTCAACTTTCTGGATCTTTATATAGCTCAGATGACTTATAACTACCATCTAAAAAAATAACAACTAATTCGTGCTCTAAATCCTTTTTTTTTTTTTCTATTTTCCACCTAAGTTTCATCTCGCTTTCCTCTCCATCTGGATCTCTTTCCAGCCCTGCTTAGTACAAGGGCCAACTTGGGTGAATTCCTAGATGTCATCTCAGTGATCTTCACTGCTGCAACTGTGAAGCCACGAACTTAAGTTAGCACTAGAATAAAGTCTATGAGGACCAAGGAAAAAGGAGGAATCACAGCCTACCCAGGGAATTCACAACCTGTCAAGAAGACAGTGGACAGGGTGCTCTTGGTTCATGTCTCTTCATTCTCACAACATAATTATTTAGAAAAGCTACTACCTTTGGCTTATAACATGACAATGTTACTCTTACATAACAGGGTGCTTCAAATTATTATATCTGAAGAGAAAAAGAGGAGATAATGCTACTTTTCTATAACAGGATAAACACTTCAGATACATAATGATTTAATATTCATTGCAGTTTTTAAGAGCACAAAAGTGGTGATACAAGAAGGTCTCATTTGTTTTCTGTAAAAAGATTTTCAACACTGATGCCTTTAACTCAAACAAAACATCCCATTTTGCTATACAGAAAACCTACAAAGTTAATGTGATAATTTACAAGTGCTAATCTACATTACATAGAAAAGAAATTATAATTCTCCAGTCCTCATCTTACTCTGACAACTTGAAACATTGTATAGGTCTTTAGGGTCAATTATTAGCTTCAAAATACTCCTGAGAATAATATTGGTTGCAGCCCTTAAATGAGTACAATCCTTACAAATAAGGAGCTATTTAGGCTGAAAATAATCGCTCTAATCCAGTGTCTATTGCTAATTCCAGGTCAGCTTCACTATTTGTATCAGCAGTGTAAGTGCAAAGACAAGAATGAACTCTGATATGTACCATGTGCACCTAATGAAGCCTTAATGTGGTATGCAGGTCCCCCCTCCCCCACCATTCTTAAAAAAAAAAAAAAAGAGAAAACATGGTCAATTATCTTTCTGCAGTAGTTATCTGAAGTCCACTGGCCAATCCCTTCTAGTCTTAGATGATACCAGCCTCTTTTTAGTGGCTTGTAGTTTGGGGAATTAATGGTATATTTGTAGAGTATTTTCCATTTTATTTAAAACTTATATTTACAACCCATTTACATACATTTATATGCAGCCAGAAACACATATTTAAGTGTAATTTTCTTTGAAAATGCCAAGGGAATAAAGGGACAAGACTTTTTTTAAAATAAGTTTAAAAAGTGTATATATCACAGACGTTACTGTCATTTTCTTATGTTAAAAAAAGATATTAAAAATGTTAATGATTATCCAAAAATATTCTTACACTAGATTTAAGGAAGAGTAATAACTTCTTGCCTTTGGGTAAAAAAGCTTTTATTCATAGCAAAAGAAAAAATTAGTCAAAATAGATTTTTGAATAGCTCTCTTGTCTGTATAGTTCCCGGTAGATATAATCTTTATTATCTGGACTCTTTTGGAGACGTGTTTAGTACAGGTGGTAAAGCTGTAGTGGAAATACAACCCAATGACAATAAAGGCATTCTGTTTCTAACGATGGGATCAGGGGGTAGGTAGGAGTCAAGTTAGGGATCTAAAGCTTTGGCAAATCTGAGGCTTTTAAATTCTCATTATTCTTGGCAAAACTTCAGGATAGCCTGTTTTCACAAGAATTGACAGTCTGTGCCTTCCAGAAAAACAGATTTTTAAAACTTCACTACATCACCCCTCTTCCCCCCTTCTTTGTTCCCTATTTTAAACACATCATCTGGGACTTGTTTATTTAGTAAGACCAATTTAAAACAATGCAAGAAAGATGAAAGGGAGACAGAGCCAAAGTAAAATACTAAGAAGACATTACTGCAGAAACAAGACCAACTGAAAGGTTCACCAAGCGCTTTACATATCTCTAACAAGCTTATCCCTGAGTTGTGTACTCAGCTCATCAATAATGGGGGCTGGGAGAGAGACAGAGACAGAGACAGAGAGAGAAAGAGGGGGGGTGGATCTTGTGGCTGTGGCTCTTGCAGGCAGCAATGGGAAATTTTTCATTAGCATTAGGATGGGTGAGGAGTTTTCATGCCCCATGAGAAACTGTCTGGCACACTATCTCTGGCAATGGGTGACACAAGTTGTCCAATCAGTGTCGAAAAAAGAATTGAGGCGGTAAAACACTTGTTTTAACTTGTTTTAGTCCATTAATCATGGACTAAATTAGTTGGATCTAACCATCAGGGATGTCCATGGAAAAACAAAGCCCAAAGGAAAGGTTTGTTCATATCCTGGATTTCTGACTTAACTCTCTTGACTCTAAAGCATGTCAAATGGTCAGTAAACTAACTGATTAACTTTCACTCATTTCCAAGTACTTTATATATTGGGATATCTTGTTATTTATGAGACAGATTAGAAAGTAATTACTGACGCCTAAAATGGGTCCTAACACAATTATTACTACAGTTTATTATGAATCTAATTTAGGTATAACAAAAGTTAAAACTGGCCTCCTAAAACACAAATTCATATATTAAAATCATGTACTGACCCAGCTAGTATAGGCAATACTATAAAGAAGTTCCACTCTCTTTTTAAGACCACTAAAGCCTCAACACTTGGTCTCTTCTACTTATGTGTATATATTTTAAATCTGCACATTAAAAACTTCCATGAAATGTACTGCTGTTTGCAACACAGAAAATTTTTAATCCTCTCTAATTTGACCACTTTATAGGCAATAATAGCTTTTAAAAGGAAGCTGTGATAATGGCGCTTCAAATGTTTTAACTGACCATTTATATGATTTATTTTTTTTCAATGCACCTAAAACAATTAGGTTTTATTAATGAATTAACTACTTGCCATTGCCCTTCATGTTGAAGCTTATTGTTTCTTGAATTAAAGTAGCATTGGAGTCCACCCAAATTGTAAATGTCTTTTATTTTGTTTTCCAAATTTGGACTCTTCTCATCTACATGGAGAACTGAAGTTTTAACCTGTTTCTGCCAGCCAAGTCACACACCTCGAAAAATAAGATTTTAAAATATTAAAAACAGTACTAGGGAAGCAGTCTGTTAAATTGTATCTAGTAGTCATAATTATGAATTGCAATAAGTTATTTACAGTCTAACGAATTCGATTCACCATAGGCCATATTAATGACAATTCAAATTTGAAATAAAAATAATCACAAGTCATAGTTCTTGCTCTTAGGCCTCTGGATTCAACAGTGTTGAGAATGGATCTAGATACAGGTTGCTAAGAGTTACTGAGTACCTATCTCTCTCCATGTCATCACTACCTTCTTAACAGGATTTAAAATGATCTTGTCTTACCCCCTAAATCCCAGAGCAACAGTTGTCAGGGTGTGAGTCAAGCTGTGCTTCTGCCCACACAGTGGCACTGTCAGCCCTGTTGGTTGCTCAAACAATTTTTAAACTGAGCAGCCGGTTGCTTTCAATGGCAATGCTTTGGGGGGCACTCCGTGCTGTTCACCCAAAGTCTCTGGCTGCTCTACAACTGTGCTAGTTAAGGGATCGACAGAAGGAACAACAAATGGCTACAATTAGCATTCGCCCTGCTCCCTCAACAGAATTTCATTGCTATGGCAACTGGAGTTGCCCAGACAACATGGGGCTTTGGCTGAGGCTAGTGTGCTGCATTATAACCACTGCTGAACAGAATAGCCAGAGTTCACATCCATGCTTCATGGCACTACGGCTTTTTAATTAATAACAAAAGGTTTCTTAAGTTTTCTAACCTAATGTACATCTATGGCCTTTAACAGCAGAACAAAATGCCACTATTATACCTTTCTTTTTCTAATACCACAATGATATCAATAGCCAAATGCAAAAACCCCCATGTCAATGTGTCCTGCACACTTCCCCCACCGTCAGGTCACATGACATTTATATCACAGACATTAAAGAAAGAAAAAAGACAAGTTTTGTCTTTTTTTTTTTTAATATCAGGGTGATTTGAGCAGTAATGGTGATCCTTGGGAAAGTGAAGAGAAGTCTAATGTAATTATCACAAATGCGGGTTTATTTGGACCAAGTTGAAATATTTCACTGGAATCCATAACGTGTTAATAGATTGTTTGGGGATTTGAAATGTCAGTTGGTCTTTTAAACTGTTTAAAACCAAACAAACTAGAGAACATCAGGTAAGCTGTTTGTGAAACACTCTGAGAGCAAGAAATAACAAAGCATATTGGAATCAGTTCTGTAATAATAGAAGTTAGTAGCACAAAGTAAGACACTTGGCTGATCATTAAGTGACTCTATGGCAAAGCCAAATAGGTGGCAAATATAGCCACTCATGGTGATCCATAATACTCCAGGAGAAGATGCAGGAATATTCCTTGAGTAACCAACAAGAGACGATCTTCATTTGGCAGAGACTAGGTTGTGCAACTCCTACAGACATTTTACTTCTTATACCTTATACACCCATCCAGAGGGATGGACCTTGGTCTGACAATATCTTTGACAAAGCAGAGACAAAAGTTTTTAAAACCACTCAAAATACAGTCTGCTTACCGCTACAGGTTCAGTTACTGTTGTTCAGTCATTTCAGTTGCATTCAACTCTTCATGACCCCTTTTGCGGTTTTCTTAGCAAAGACACTAGGGTGGATTGCCATTTCCTTCTCCAGATCATTTTCCAGATGAGGAAAATGAAGCAAATAGGATTAAGTGACTTGCCCAGGGACACACAGCTAGTAAGTTTCTGAGGCCAGATGTGAAATCAGGAAGATGAGTCTTCCTGACTGCAGGTCCAGCATTCACATATGGTACTACCTAGCTTCCAATAATAAGCACTAAACAATAATATATAACACTGCAGAACTTTTATGGTTTCTGAGGAGATACTGTCTCTTTTCAAGAGCACAATAAGGGCAAATACTATACTGAAAGGAGACCAGAAGAAATAGTTGTAAAGGAAAAACTACTGGAAAAGTCACTCTATTACCTTTCATTTGGACCTGGACAAACTTCTGTAATAACTATTAAGAAATATAGACTCTACTACATTGTCTAATTCCAGTCAGATGAGCAAAATAATAATGGGATCTTTCCTTATGTTTCTATAAGGCACTGTCTCTTTAATATATAACATTTTGGTCACTGTAAGGTACAGAAAAAGAACATTTCTATATTTAAAAAAATGATAAAATCAGCCTAAGAAGGAAGTATTCTCTCTCATTTAAAAATGCTTGGAGAGACACAGACTATTCTGAGGGAAAACCGTCCCCTTAAAGAAAGATTTTGAGAGGGCATGTTTGAGGGCATAGCAGTTAGGTAAAGTTGGCTTCACTACACTGTGCTTCATCAGATCATTTACCTACAACTGTTTGGAGACTATGAGATAACTATAGAAAGACTGATGGAGTCACACTTGACAGGTAGATTTTGTATGTATGTTTCAAATCACAAAATAGAGAAGAAACACCAAATACAAGGTAGCCTTGATTTGAGGCAGAGTCAGAAGATTTTCGGAATGGAAGACAAAGAAGGTGATAAACTACATGCAGAAGGAAGAATACAGAAGGGGAAAGGAGTTGACCAAAGCTAACACGCAGGCTTTGCAGATGATACAAAGAACTGTTTGAATGGAGGGGAGTATTAACTTCTAACTGAACTAGAAGAAAGCACTGTTAGTAAGAATCATGAGTTGGGCCTTACTCATGTGCCTCTCTCCTAAAATCCAGATAAGAACCTGCTCAGTCTTCCCTATGGACACAGTATATAATGATGAGACAGTGTGACCCAAACTCAAGATGTTCTACTGTATTTTGATTATTCTTGTTTTTGCCTTCTATTGGTAAATGTTGCAATTATTGTTGTTTTTATTTTCCATTTAGTAAATATTTCATGTTTAAAGGTGTGGTGATTAATTCTGTATAAATAGGGAACACATTAATGAGAGCTAAGGAGCTACAGAGGAGAGTGTTAGGAGTATATCCCTCCAGTCATGGTTACTCTAGGACCCTAACAGTCAGTGGTAGCCAAATGACTTTCCCTCTTGGGAACCACCTGCTGAAGTGGGTGCAGGTGAGATGAATAATCTAGCCCTAGACCAAAAAGGAGAGAAGCTAGGAACAGCTGATATTGGTGACATGCCCAGGATGCATGCACTTCTAAAAATCTTTCCCTCATACCCAAATTGTTACCAAAAATAATCTCCAGTTAGATAAATGCTTTCAAACACTACTTCATTTTATTACTAATAAAACAATATTAAAGACAATAGCTATGATAGGGAAAACAGATCATTTCCAACAACAGTTGACTCTTCACTGACCTCACTGATCATAATGGCCTACACAAGAAAGCTATGGTTCCCTGGGGGATAGCTCAGAATGCCACAATCCTGGGAGACTGCTATTTGGATGCAGGATTGTACTGGGCTGCGTGGGTTTAGCTGAATAAGGAAATTTACGGGAGAAAGCTTAAATGTGGCAACAGAGTGCACTTACTAGTTGCTGACAACATGCTGAAGGGTTTGCCCTTTAATCAGAGAGAAGATAAGGTGGAGGAACCATCCTAGTTAGAAAAAGCATCGGTAAAGCCGAGTCTAAGAAGAATTCTGATGGCCTTGGACCTAGCCAGGAAAATGACTGATCTCCATGATGGCTGCCAAGACCAAGCTGAGAGGAGACGAGGAACAATTTACTCTTTTCTTTTTCAAACACCATCACAGAGTTTCCTGGGAAGTTGTTATTTCCTGACTAGCAAATTCTGGAGATTATACGTATTCTGAATATAGGGAGAGGAAATGAGAATAATTCTCGTTTATTTCTCTGCATCAACTGACTTGTTACAGTTAGTTGGAGGGCTTGGTGACTAAAGAATGTTCAGTGGAATGGAGGTTTAAGCCACATTTTCATAACTAGGATTGCTCAAAGTTAATCAACACAAAAAATGTAACTTAGAAGATATTCTTAAACAGATTTAAAAAGTTTAAAATCTATATTAAGACTAAAGCATTGGTTTTTATTCTCTTTATTGTTTTATAATATATCTGTATACACTGATTTACTCAAATCAACCACGTGGCTTATATTCAAACAATTCTCATTTATATAAAAGAGGAATATGCTAATTAATTTCATGAGACTAAAAGCAGTGCAAGGCTTCCCACATCCTCATATGTGATTATATGAGAATCTAAAAAAATTCTTTGGATAGAACTTTAGGATTAATTCCATTACTTTCTTCTATGAAGCAAAATGATATTAATGGAGGATGGGGGAGGGGGTTGCCTTGGACACAATATAGTGTGTAGTATGGAGATTAAGTAGTTAGGGCTGGCAGGTTTGAGGGAAAGAAGAAAACAGGTAAAATTAGATATTGAAGCATATATTCTACACATATACAAAATTACCAATATTTCAAATTGCAATTTTGATTTCCTTTCTTAGAGAGAATGGAAGGTCTCTCACCTACTACTTGAGAAAAGAACTGAGACATTAAGTAAGGGTTTAAGTGCCTGCCTCAAAGTTTCAACCCAGATTCCTGTTCCTATATCAGCTAATTCCAACATCTACATTGATGTTTTCTCAAATACCCTAATATTCCAATTCCTGAATCTCCTCAACTCCACAAATTACTCCTTTATTGCATTCTAGCCATGAGTCATTATATCCTTGGTCATACCATCATCTACTAGTGATCCACTTGAATGATAAAAAGAAACTGAAATCTCCTTACGAAATCAGAATCTATTATTTCATCTCTTCCTGTGCTTTTGGGAAACTAAATTCATTCCTCATTGTCACCTGGACCTTTGAACCACTGATATACTCTAGGTCATCAATCCTGCTCCCCAGTATCTTCCTTTCCCAATTTCAACCCTATAGCTAACCAACCATTTAAACTCTATACTGTCCTCAAATCTCTCATCCCCCTATCCAACTGATGTTCAAATCTCATCAAAATCCAATCCTGAATGACTCCCACTTCTCTCCTACTCCTATGCTGCTGAAGAGAGCTGGAAGCAATCATTCAACTGAGACAACTTGGGTCCACTACAAATCTCTCATCTAATCTCATCTGTACCATCACCATGAGACAATTCTTTTGCATTTGCCCTTACTGATTCTCTCCCTACATAGTGGCTATTCCAAACTTTTTCTCTGTTCAAGTCTCCCACAATGCCAGAATATCTGACATTATACTTTACCAACCAAATAGAGACCATTCACCTCATCCTATTCTTTTTCACCCTCAAACATTTCATCGTTTTTGGCATCTGTTCTTTTTACATGATTGTCCTGAAGTAGCCTTTTCCTTCCCTTTCCACCATTCTTTACTTTGAAACTACTAACATAAACATACATATGTACGTGTGAGCATGCAAAGGTACTGATGTACATCTATACATGAACACACACATATGTATATGTATGTGTAAATATCTATATATAGGTGTGTATGTATATATATATTTACACACACACTCCCATTAGTAAACAGACATTAGGTGCTACATCCCAGGCACTGTGCTAAGCAGTGAGAATAAAAAGGGGGAGAAGGGAACCATCAAGTTTGGGGATATGATAGAAAAATTCATAAGAATACGACCAGTTGGGAAATGTATACACACATGCAGACTTCAAATTCATGCATGCATACATGTGATATATAATATATACATACATACATACATGGGTAGACACATATCTCTGTATATAATGCATGTATCCAAAATGATATAGAACTATAGAAGCAGTGTGAGGTGGTAGTAAAAGTGATGAACTTGAAATCAATAGACAGGTATGTGAATAGTAATAACAATAGCTTGCATTTATATAGCATTTATTATGTGTCAGGCACTGTGCTAACTGCTTTATAAATATTATGACATCTAATCCTCACAACCATCCTGAGAGGCGGGTGCTTCTATTATCCCCATTTTACAGCTGAGGAAACTGAGGCAAATGTTAAGTAAGTTGCCCAGCATCACACAGCTGGTAAGTGTCTGAGATTGGATTTGTACTCAGGTCTTCCTGATTCCAGGTCCAGTACTCCATGCCCTGGGCAATGAATGCTATGTGACTATGGGTGAGTTACTTTACCTATCAGTTTCTGTAAATGTAAAAAGAGATAACAATATTTATACTACCTATTTCACAGGGTAGGTTTAAGAAAAGTACTTTACAAAACTTAAAATGTCAAATACAGATGTTATTATTATTATTGTTATGTTGAAAAAGTGACAGAAAAAGCTAAGTGAATTTTTTTTTCTAAAAAATGGTCCAAACAGGAACACCTGTCCCAATTGCTACAAAGCCATTAGGCAGCAGAATAGCCTCATTAGTCATTGAAGAACACAAATAGATCATGGAAAAATCATTCTTGTCAGCCAAGGACATTATCAGTCCTCTAAAATCCAACTTAAAATTCATTCTTCTAGGAAGCTTTCCGTAATTAACCTAGATGTATTGAATATCGTTATTTCACATAATTAACTGACCCTTCCATGTTTATATTGAAAAGTGCCTGTAAGCTGTATTATATGCTTTCAATGTTTTTTTATTTATATTATTCGACTTTATAATTTTTCATCTTCTCACATTAAATGCTATGAGGTCAGGGGCTGTATTTAACCTAGATTATTTAGACCTCATAACACCTAGTATGGTATCATGCAACTTCTTGTTACTTGATAAATGCTAATTGATAACGAAAAATATGTGAATGACTAGGGCAAAGGCAAGGTACCGTCCCCCGCAGGGTGAAAATAATGTGCAATAAGATGATAAAATATTAAACTTAATGAGCAGACTCTCAATTAATGAATTGAGAATCCACTCATTAAATGTGCAGATGACACTAAGCTGGGCAGGGGTTAAACGCTTTAGAAGATAGGAAAAGAACTCAAAATGACCTTGATAAATTAGAGAAATGATTAGTAAAAAACAAGACAAAGTTCAATTAAAACAAGTACAAATTGTATACTTAAGCTTAAAAAAAAAAGCCAAACCATACAATAAAGGACAGTGTAAGAATGGTTAGGTACAAAAAATGCAAAATATCCCCTAGGAGAGAATAGAATACAATCTGAGTATGTGTTGGTTATATAATTCTGTTATACACAGAAAGACATATGCAAACACAATAGATTAATATTCAAGAGATGTGAATAATATTACTTTTTTCAATTTTTTTATGTTGTATGCTTTTATTAGTTTTCTTTTTTTTTCTTTTTTTGGTAATGCTTTATTAACTTCTAGTTTACACCATTCATTCCACAGGATTTTGAGTTACACATTTTCTCCCCGTGAATAATATTACTCTTATGATAGTTAACATATAGGGCTTTGAGGTCTGCAAAGCTCTTTCAACATGCTATCTCATTTAAAGCAATTTTCATATTGTAGTGAATCTTGGCCAGAACATTATTAACATGTTGTATCCACTTTTGGTCCCAAATTTTCACACTGTTTGAAAATTTCTCTACATGTTCTAAACAAAGGTAACAAAAATGAATAAAATTACAGAGAAAAGCACTGAAGTACAATTTTACCAAGGAGGAATCTTATCAATAACTTATTATCATCAAAGTGGCTACAGAAAAAAAAATATATATAGTGCAAATCAGCCTGAGTTTGGCTAAAATTAATTTAAAGGTGATCAAATAGTAAGACATTACCATAGATATTGTGAAATAGGGTATCCTCAAGAACTTAAAAAAATAAGATATACAAACTACTTTAGCGGGCTCTAACTAGTGATTATTTAGATCAGAATTTTAATCCTTAAGTGACTCTTGAGCTGTATGTGGATTTTGAAGGTGCTGCCTGAAACTTTTCAAAATAATTTCTATTAGAACATTACAGTACATCTCATTCAATAATCACTCGCTTCTTTTGGTCCATGATTAATGAAAATGAGGCTCTGGAATATATAAGTGATAGTAAAATGGGTTTAGGCTTTCACCTAACATGAAGTCAGAAGCTGGACAATACCATATCTTGATATGTCTTTAAGGTCATAATACAATAGTATTAATTATCAAGTTGGCAAAAGCTAGAACTTATGCTCTGCTGACATTGTCTTTGAGAATACAGAGACACCATCATTCCATAATGATGTCTCTAAGATTGCAGAGGAAGACCTTTGTCTAAATAAGGAAACAACTTATCAAAATAGTGAACACAGTGAGATAAAAAAAGCAGTGGTTATTTGCTCTGCATCATGAAAAAAAATAACATTGTGGCTTCGATTTTTCATTCTTAACTGCTTATTAGCTTCACGAAGGCACAATTTAAATTGTTGATGGAGCTGTCTATATAATTTGGAATTATTCAAAAAGAGTAGCTAAAATTTTCCAACTCCTTGACTAAGAGATTCTGGTCTTATTATTTTTTTTGAGGGCAGTTGGGGTTAAGTAACTTGCCCAAGGATACACGGCTAGTTTTTTTGTGTGTGCGTGTTAATTGTCTGAGGCTGGAACAGAACTCGGGTCCTCCTGACTCCGGGGCTGGCACTTTTACTCACTGCACCACCTAGCCACCCCAAGATTCTGATCTTATATATATATATATATATATATATATATATATATATATATATATATGATAAGATCCACAAAAATAAAAGCTCCATAGATATAAAAACATTTATAGCAGCACTTTTTGTGGGAGCAAAGAACCAGAAACAAAGTAGATACCTATAAACTGGAGAACAGCTAAACAGTCAATGTAAAATGTAATATAATTTGAATGTAAATGAAAATGTAAAATTAAAAAATGAATGTAAAAGAATATTGTGCTATAAGAAACTGTGAACATGCCCCTTCAGATCCTTTTTGTACCCCATTAAAACCCTACTTTCAGGTTGAACACATGTTAACCAAGAAAGGGATATTCAAATAAATACACAGAACATCACTGGGACAATCCATGGACCCTTCCTTTCCTGGTAAGTTCTGCCAGAATTTGTGATCTATGGCTTCAGGGTTACCTCCATAGCATGTGACATGGGAGAAGAACATGTGACCTAGTCATATGTACCCGAAATGTATAATTTTAACAGGGGACTAGAGATGCATTCTGGTCATGCGTATTATATAAGCTGCCCAGCTGCATATGGATATGCCCATCACAGTGTAAGCATATTATCTTGTGCACCACAACAAATCATACACCAAAGGCATAGGAAATAGAGAATTATAGTGGGGAGCAACTTTAGGGGTAGACAATTCATCCTCCTTATTCAACTGATAAAGAAATTGAGCCACAAGAAGACTAAGCAACTTGACCAAGATCAGACAGGAGCTAATCCAAACAGGTGAGCCATTAGTCTCAGATGAAAAAAGAGGGATGATGATGATGATGATGATAGTAACAGAAATAAATATAGCATTGTATATACTTGGCTATATAATACATACATACATACATATTTATCTAACATTTTAAAGTGCACAAGGCACTTTACTGACATTTTAGAAAATCTTGGGGTGGCTAAGTGGCACAGTGAATAGAACACCAGTCCTGGAGTCAGGAGGACCTGAGTCAAATCTGGCCTCAGACACAACACAAAAACTAGACGTGTGACCTTGGGCAAGTCACTTAACCCCAATTGCCCTGCCTTCCCCCTTCAAAAAGCAAAAAAAAAAAAAATATCTTTACAATAAACCTGTGAGGGAGGTAGTGCAAATATTATTCCTAGGTTACAAAAGATGAAACTGGGGCCTAAAGGGATTAGGTAGCATACTGATATTTGTATAGTAAAATAAAATCTTTTAATTATAGTGTTATCAAGACAGAAAAATTACTTGTTTTATTGGGGACAGTCCTAATTTATGAACAATAGATACATAACCAGTTGTACTCACGTGTATGCAATCCAAGGGGATGAAAGTTGAACAATTTTCAAGAAATCCTACACATTAGTACAAAGAGTTCCCAAAGTTCCTATCCTTCAAAACTCTGTACTAGTGCTAGATATGCTTGATTCTGGGACTTCACAATCCATAAAAATTAATTTTTGCTTCTCTTTTTAAGGGAAAGAGGGGATAAGGAAAGGAAGTAAATTCATTTGTAGTAAAGATTCACAAAATTAGTTTTAATATGATGGCAATGACCATTAACAGAAAACAAATTAACCTAGTAGATAATAATTAACTATATCTGCCTTTAAATCAATAACTGGCAAAATAAGAAAGACCAGATTTAAATCTGAGATCTAAGCCTGAAGACTGATTAGGCAGGAAACTCCTGCTAAACAAAGCCAAAGCAGAAGCTATACCAAAAGCTCTCACTTGTAGCTGTCTGCTCTACCCTGAGAGACTTAACCGGAAATCCCTTAATGCACTGTGTCCTTCATTTATTTCCTCTACTGGACATTTGAGAGCATTTAAGAATGTTACTTTTTTGAGTGGTTGCCTGATGATGAATCACTCTGAATTAAAGGATTCTTCCTCCCCCTCTACCTTCCCTTCTTTGGGACAGGGGAAGACTACCATCTACAGCACAATTAGGAAACTAGGTCTCTTACCTAAGGATAAAATATTAATCATAAAATATTGTTCATGTTTCCTCACACATAAAACTTGAGGACTTTCTGGCTTAACTACAGTATTAGAATGTAAGTATTAAGAAGGATTTTAAAACAAGAGCCTTAGTTAAATCGCATATCCAGACTTGAAGTTATACAGCATTTTGATTTAATGTCAGAATTGAGTTATAAATCAAATGTTGCTCTGAATACTTTCATTTTTTGAGATCACTTAAATCTAGATACGCTAGAGTATTTAGTAGTCCAACTTTTAATATGGATATGGTGGTAAATAAGTATTTTGTTTTTTATTTGCATATTGTATTAGGCAGTTTTGTGCTGCATAAAGTGTTATAAAGGAAAAATATGCACATATAATTTAATAGGCCTAATTATCACATTTCAAAATAAAACAAAATTGCCAGCATCTTTTAACCCTCAGGCTGCTACAACAGAATGTGAGACTGCTTAATAAAGCAGATGTATATGTTAAATGAATATGCACACTTTTTCTTCTCTTCAGCAAAATTTGGTATTCATTTATTTCATATATTCTGTGGATTTCTATTACAGAAATCAGGGTATGTCAGTTCCTCAGATTAATTAACCAAAGAGAGGTCTGACTAGTAAAAGCATACTGCAAGCAAGATTAGTTAAATGATACTTATAGTACTTATTCATCATTATTATTTATACTACTACCAGTGGTAATAAATATTATAGCTATTTTTCTTCCATCTATCAGTCAATCAAATTATTATGTTCCTACTATGTACATTTTTCCTATGCAAAATAGTCAAAAACTGGGGTGGCTAGGAATCAGGAAGAATATTCTTCTTGAGTTCAAATCCAGCGTCAGACACTTACTGGCAAACCACTCCAATATTTTTGTCAAGAAAACTCTAAAAGGGGTCACCAAAAGCCAAAGAAAAATGACAGTCAAAAATCAGTACTAAGATATGGATTTATAAACTGCAGACACTGGTTATCTATGAAATTATATGGGGTGGATGGTATGAGGTAAAAACGGTGACGGCTAGGTAGATGTGTGTTCTTCTTTCACCCCACCCACTCATTGCCACTTAACATAAGCTTACTTATTAGTCAACTTGGCACCAGGAAGAATCAGAAGCGGGAAGGGTTAATTTTGCAAATTTCCATGTAGCAGAGATGGATGAGTGTAGAAGCACCAAAGCAGAATGGAGATCCTCAAAACCAAGAAGCCTTAGCTTCAAGTTTAGCTTCTGACATATACTGGCTATGTGACCTTGACAAGTAACTAAACCTCTCAATGCTATAGGCAACTCCCTAAGCCTACAATATATATAAGTTGTGGTCCTGCATTAGTAGAGGGAAATTTCTTTTCTGGAAGTTCCCTGCACCAGTGAAATCAGAAACCCATCTCCTATCTACTATAGCTGTCCATTTCAGATCTTCTTTGATTCACAAATAGATAAACATAAAAACAGTAGTGAGGTAGGAAGGAGTACAGACAGGTCAACATTCAAATCATTTATTTTTCTGACCCTGCTAAACCTTATAAAATGAATGTAGAAAAAGATAGTTCTATCAAAGCTTAAAAAATTTTAGAAAATTCTGGATTTCAGAACCTTAACAAACCAAATAATGGATTTTATATTACTAATGCCCCACATTATTAATCAGAGAAGATGGTACAATTTTGGTTATTCTTCTCCACTCTGATTTTGACTTCAGACAGTATTCTAAAGTTGTCCTAATTACACTATGAAAGTAATCTATAGATAAGTGATCATTAACACATTTGTATCAATTCTTCTGTGAATTTAATGACCCTGGTGGCATGGCTACAGTAAACTTGAAGTTTACTTGAATTAAACTTGAAGATGGACCCCAATGGGAAAAGATAACATTATCTACATGTTCTATATTCCTCCAAGAATATTATTCTTCAGTCTGGGTAGTACTGAGAATTTATAGGGACCCATATTGTGCTATACTTGATTCAATAGATCAGACAAAAAAACATCCAGCATGTATTGCTGGGAATTATTATTCTTGTACTACAGACAACAAAAGATTTGATTTATATAGTATGTCTTCCGAAGAGCTGAAAGTTTTTTCGTGTGTTAACTCATTGATCCACAAAATATTTTTAAAATAAGGAAAAACTATGTTTCTCAAAAGAAAAAGGGAGAAAGTAAACAATTTTGCATACATTTTAAACTTTTTATATGAATTTATAAACCCGAGTAATTTTCTCTCATAAGTTTTTTAGGTATTCATTATATATATATGAAAACTTTCATTTGCATTTTCAATTTATATATATATATATATATATATGTACACATATATCATACTTATAATAATTAGGAGGCAACTTACCATGATATGTAACATTGGACTCAAAATACTGGACTTAAATTCAAATCTCACTTCTCTTATTAGGTCAAGAAAGTAAATATGCAATTAACTAAGAAAAACAACCATTCTTCTGAGGAGCTACAGGGAATCAAAAGTGGGAAGTAGCTGTAGAAGAGACCCCAACATGTATCCATGGATAGGATTTTCTCTCCCCCCACCTCCTTTGTTATTGGCCATATTGGCTAACAGAAGACCATTCTTCTATTGGTCCAGCAGAAGACAGCAGGAAGCAGAAACATTCAGTCCAAACAGACAGATATGGAGTAACAGTCACCGGAAGAAGTAAGCAAATTCAAGGAACATGACCCCTGGCAATATAAGAGACAGGCTGTATAGAGATGTAGATCCTAAGAACCCAGCACGAGGATTCTATGAAGAGAAAAAGGATTTCTAGGACATGTAATAGCAGAAGTTGTGAATTACCTTTGCCACATCTGTATGCTACATGTATTGTACTCTAAGTTTTATTACATTCTTCCCATGTATATGTGAATTTTGGTATATATTTGTATGAGAATGAGGCCTGGGTTTATGGTAGAAGTTTTTAACTACCACTGTTGCTATGACATCTTAGTAAAACCCTTTACTAAGAACTACTTGATTCTACTGGTTGAGTGTTAATGAGAAGCTCCTGAGCAGGAGTAGCCATTTACAAGGTTACCCCCTGGAACTCAAGATAATAGCCACCCTTTCAGGGGATTCAACCCATGAGTAGCCTATATAAGTGGAAGAAGTAGCCCAGAAAGGGTGCTGCAAAAGCACTACAGATTTCTTAGCTAAAATAGTTGGTTTGAGACTATAATTTAAAATGTAAAAGTATCAGATGATGGACTGAGTGACAGAGGTGGAAGATGGCCAGGATATCATAAAGTACATAGGGAAGTAATTTTTTTTTGTTTGATTCTTACCAGATACGTGTTTTACCCATAAAAGCCTAGTTTGTTTAATGCTCTTACTGATGTTTTAATAGTTTTTTTTTTAAACAAGAGTTGGATAGCTGCCCCTGTGCTAGCTCAACATATATTTATTGGAGGAATGAATATAATACTGATTTGAGAGGTGCAATTTATTCGAAAAATGGGGGAGGAGAGAGGGAATTAGATTTGAATAGCATTCCCTAAGATGCAAAAACAACAAAAATAGCAGACCCGAAGAAATCTTATTGCCTAATGGAGGGGGATTGGGGGGAGGGGTGGAAGGATATTAAAAAAAAAAAAAAGAAAACTGTAATGGCTTAAAAAGTATAAAACTAGAAATTTGGAGGATTTGGTAAATGAAGTTTTAATTACATCTAAATCACAAAGAGTTTTTTAATGGTTAGTTCAAATTGCTATTTTTGGAAAAGGCAAGCAGTATGGAGACTACTACATTTCTGTAATATAGTTGCCAACTTTTAAAATATTATTAATGATGATGATGATGATGGTTCAAACATAGTATCTGGACTAGAAGTACTTTCCACATGACAACCTTCGAGGTGTCTATTTCTTATGTCTGCCAGCTCTTTATGTCACCAACCACAAACATAAACAGTGATCATCACAACTTGATACTAAAAATAATACCTTAAATTATACAGTGCTTAAGTACTTAAATTATTGTCAAAATGTCTCCTGTATCTTGTCTTCCCAACTAGATTACAACTTTTTTTAAAAAGAAGTAGTCTGTTCTGCTTATACTACCTCTAACAGAGCATCATCTTGTATCAGAATGGGAAATTAACAAATTCTTATTGTCTGATCATGGCTTTATGAAATATGTGGAGTAAAATTATATTTAGAAAATAACCCTAATACAGAAATAAGGTAACTTTAGGATTCCTAACAACTTCTAAAAACATTCAAGCCTGCCTGACAGTTGCCAAATTCTGATCTTGTAAATAGGGGCAAAGATGATCAAATTTTGATTTTTACTTCTCCTAAATCTGTTTTACTGCAAGCTCATGTTCTGTTTTCCAAATTGTGGCTTTAAGCAAAACTATGATTCCAAAAGACTGGAGTTTGACCACATATAAGGAAGAAATTCATTTATCAAATAAGAATAAAGAATCTCTTTTGTAAAAAAATAGATAAAATCTGTCTTAAATAGTTTAGGTTAGAGGAAGAAAGTCAGATTCATGACTATTTGCAATAACTTCTAACTCTATGGAAATGTAAATCTACCTTTCTTTCTACATCTTATGAGTAGAAAGAAACATCACAACAAAAACAAAGTCACCTCTTTAGTATCTTTTATGAATAAATGCTCTCTAGCTTCTGACCCCCAGAAGAGTCATAAAGTCAGTCACTCAATGGAAGGAAAAGGGGAAGACATAAAACAGACTACCATGAAAACTTACAAAACAAAATAAAACAAAAACAATATTGTAGTTTACTATGGAAGAATAGTAATATTTTTCTCAAATGGGTTAGTTATAAAATCTTTTAAGAAAAGACTTGAACAATACATTATTATTCAATCAATTCATTCTAACCCTTCAGTATATGGGTTTGAAAGTTCACTTAATGAAGGATGTTTCCTTTTCCTTTATAAATGTCCTTTTAAAAAAAATTTGAAGCCCTCACTACCTAAGAATTTGTAACCAGTTCATGCTTGAGAGTCTTTTTGATAATAATTGTGCCAAAAGGTTCTCATGCACTGACTACAAATTAGAAAAGGAAGAAGTGTCTTGTATACCCACAGGACTTCCTTACCCAAGTTGGAATAGTACTGAGCCAATTCTTTCTTTTGCATAAATACATGGTAAATACAAGACAGATGACTGAATAAAATGTAAAATGATTGGAATTGTTTTCCATTTCTTGAACAAGTAACTTGTTAATAGTAGCTGTTAAAATTATAACTATTCAGAAGGAATAATCTAATTTTGAAAAAGATAAAATATATTCTTAAGTAAGCAAATTAATTTAGTGAGAGAAAGCATATGTTTGGGGGGAAACCCCCAGGACTTAATTGTTTAAAGTATTTGATAAGTTAACTATGCTTAAGAAGAGGTCACATTTAAAGTGAAAAAAAAAATCCATTTAAAAGTTACTATCAGTAGTTAGTTTTACTGACATTAAAGTGCCTTAAGTAGATGTAAGTTGGGGGTGATAGATGGAGAGTGGTAAGTAGTTTCTTGCTTAATAGAGATTGCTTAAGGTAGATATGACTTCCATAAATGGGAATAAGCTTATACTTTCTTTTTTTTTAGGGGGGGGCAAGGCAATTGGGGTTAAGTGGCTTGCCCAAGGTCACACAGCTAATAAATGTATCAAGTGTCTGAGTCTGGATTTGAACTCAGGTCCTCCTGACTCCAGGATCAGTGGTCTATTCACTTCACTGCCCCCTATATTGTCATTTTAAAGGCATATCCTATTGGGTTGGGAAACAAGTTGTGGGGCAAAGATACTGTTTTGCTCTTGCCTATGAATTTAATTCTGTTTTATTTTTCCTTCATAGAAGCAAAAAAGAAAAGGTTTTATCCATCAATAGCAATGCTTTCCATCAATTTCGGTATCTTTCCAGGTTCACAACATTGAAATATAAGTAGAAGAGCTAGCTAACTTTGCCACTGACCCTTCAAAATTTAAGATGGCAAGAATAACTGGGCTTTCAAATAAAAACTGAAGAGTTCTGCAAGCTTAAACAGGAGGGATACAATAAAAATGGATTAGTAAACACAGATTAAGAATTTACTTAATAGGAAAAACCATTCAAAGTACATAAATTATTCTCATATTTTAATCCATATGGATAGGTTATAATCAAAGAGGCATACTATGGCTTCTGAAATAATATCTCATTATTCATTATTCATTTAGGTGGGGGGAACAGAGAGTTGTTCTAGGCTTTTAATTAAAAGAGAACCAATTTAGGGGCCAAAAATTCTAAAATAATATACTTCAGAAGTAGATGTTTAAATGGCCCATTTACTCATGAGTTCAAAAAAATTATGTGATATACTGCAAGAGGCACTGCAAGGAATACAAAACTGATTAATACATAGATTATTGTGAGTGATAAAGTATAAAGATGTAATAAAAAGTACAAGGAACAATGAGCTTAGATGAGGACATCAGTTCAAATGTATTTTTAGTGACAGCCAATATTACAAAGGGATGTAAATTAGGGTTGACGAGAATAATTTCCTAATGAAAGTAAAAATTCAAAGCACCAATAAAAATGTCATTAGCTCAGGGGCCTAAGAGTTTTGAGGATCAAAGAAAGGTGAAATTAAATGTCAACACTGTTTAACATATTTACTACCATGCTTATAAATGGGATCAAGTGTTTAACTTAATATGCTCAGTATTACACATAATTGTCAGTATAGTCATGTTAAGTTAACTCTTATGACTTATTTACCTTGACTTCTTCCATAGCACTTAAACTCCAATCTGATAAACTCTCTCCTACATAAATTTATAGGATGTTAAAATATACATGAAATTCCAAAGGCTCATATTATAATGTAATCTATCAAGTCAGCAAGCATTTATTAAGCACCTACTATTCGACAGGCACTGTGGCACTGGGGATGTAAAAGAAAGGCAAAAGGGAAGCTCATAACCTACTGATGGAATCAATATGCAAGCGACTATTTACAAAAAAGATATAGATATATATAGGATAGAACAGAGATAAGGACAAAGGGAAGGCACCATAATGGAAGGGAACTTCCAAAAGCTTCTTGAAGAAGGTCAGATTTGATTTAAGACTTGAAGGAAGCCAAGGAAACTTGGAGATGGGGCTGAGGAGGAAGAAAACGCTAGGCTTCGGTGACAGACACTGACAATGCATGGCGTTTTGTTTTTCTTCTTACACCGCTAACCACGGCTTCTATGTCTCTTCTTTCACCCTCCGATCATAGGTATTCTGGAAGGCTGATTTTCCAGAACACTGTCTTCTCTATATTCTCTTCCTTAGCAAATTTATCTGTTTTCATGGTTTTACCCGTCATTTGTATATATAGATAAATGACAATCAAATCATATCTACAGCCCTGACCTCTGTCTTCAATTCTTCTACTCACTCAGCTTGTACTAGCAATGTCTATCTCTATCTTTCACATTTTTGCTAGATTAGTCTTCCTCAAACAACATTTGTATTATGATGTTCACGTTCATAAAATATTCAATTTCATAACACAATTGACTTTAACACCAGTGAGTCATGATTCAGATGGTATTAAGGAAGGTGCATATACAGGTTCTTCCTTCCCAACAAGCTCACTCTTTTTCGGTTCTTGCCTTGAAAATTACAATTTCTGTGATTCAGTAATTCTTTATAGGAATCAAAATAATTGGTTGAACTTATAAAATAACAAATAAACCATCACAGATTTAAACATGCTCAAACTAAGGATTCTAATATTTTTCTCCCTGTAAAGAGGAGATATTCAAGGGAAAAGAGAATATGGTTTTGACTATATGAATTTCTTTGTCAATCAGCAAATATTTGAAGGTAAGTGCTATCATACTTATAGAAAATCACCAGAGAATTAATCTATATCTACCATTTCTGTCACAGAAAGCCAAAAAGGGGGAGGGGGAAGGGAAGAGGCATTCAACAGAAATAGCAGAGTAATTGAAAAAGTATTCTGACAAAGGATGGGTTAGGAATTATATTAGTGGTCTAGCTTTTGACAACACTTAGCAAAAGTTTAAGTAAAAATGGGATCTGGTTTCCTTTATTTTTTATGTTGATTTTCAACATATCTCCTTTTTAGTAATTGTATTGGCTTTAATATCTTTCTACAACATTCTATTATGAACCTTAATGATATTTGTAGCTCTGTCAAGATACTGGCTGAATTGTTTCAAAGAACAATGACTAATGGGAAGAAATAGAGTGAAGGAAAAAGATCTCTAATTCAATATTTTAATTTATACCTTCAAGTGAGATATTCCACTTTTTCGCCTATTTAAAACATAATTCAATGAGTGCTTATAGTCTATGAAAAGGAACTCTGAACAGCAGTTATCAAAGACTATCTTATCATTGCTTCTGGAAACAAAAAACTCAATGCCTCCTTCTTTATAATCCAGTAAATGACAGTACAACATAAGAAACCATCTCTAAGTAACTATGAAGGGATAGGATCCATACACGATCCTTAATTGTATAGGTATCAACTATATATTTTCACTCTTTAGTATCTTAGAAACTTGAGAGCATCAATGCAGCCTGCTGAAATCACACACCAATAGGATAAAAGTAGGTAAGAAGAACATTCAATTCATAAATATTGTTGATTACCATGGTTACAAGCTTTCAGAACAGGCCTCTGTGAGATTGGACTGAGACTTTGTCGGATATCTGTTAAAAAAAAAACAGAAACAAAAGAAACTTAATATAACAATCGGTCCCTCAAAAAGTGTAACTATATTAGCTAGATTATTTTCTCTTCAGATTAACTTTTTCTGAAAGACAGGCAATGCTATACTACCAATGAAATACTTGATTCGGTAGAGAATGTTGTGACTTTTACTTCCCATTTAATTTTTATACTATGATCTCCAAAAAGATAAGTTACACATGGTTCTGTAACTGAATTTTGTCATGCTAATAAGTCTATGCTAAGTTCAGGGTACAGATTTGTAAATGGTACTGATATCAGTCAAAAGGAATGAGCATCTGTGACATGTGTCATTGTAAGGAAAGAATAAACAAAATGGTAGAACTTTTTAAGTTATAGCCCAGAGCAGTGCATTCATGATACATTCCTTTAAAGAAATAATTAAAAAAAGATTCTTCTATGTTATAATTCCTTAGAAACTAACATGAAACAAGTATAATATTCACCTTTAGGCCTTGGTGTCCTTTTTCTTCGGTCTCGGAAAGCAGCACCTGACTGCAAGGCCTCCAGCAGACTATCCATCACTCCTGTCTCATCACCCTCTGTGAAAAGAGATTGAGGGAATTCCATCAGCCCTCAGGGTTACCATAGCAATGTCAAAGACGACACAGGGGTCGGAATGGTTAAGGATATGGGGAAAAAAGACCAAATGCCAAGATGAAACCAGCAATTTCAAATTGAGAGAGGTCTTTAAACTCACTCATAAATCAGCTGTTTCTTAATGAAATCTACCTCATTAGTGTTTGTGTTGCTGTCCAGCAAAGGGTAACCAGATTCAATTGATTCACTTCAGAGCACTGCTCTTTATATAAATGCAACCACAGAATAACCTTAAATGGAAAGGAGCTTCTGTCCAAACTGTTTCATAACCAGGTTATCGAAAATCACATTTTCCTTCCAGAAACAGGTTACTTTCAAGGCAATGACTTTTATTCTAAAGTTTACCAGGGACTTAGAAGGGGGTTTGTTGTTAGAGGTGCTGCTGAATGAATTCAGAGTACAAAATTACATATTTTCATATTAAATTCTATTAGCATGTTTCTGTAAATTATTGTTCATAGCACATCATGATGACCTTCTGAGGCAAAGGAAAACTCATTGGATATTGAAGAGTACTAAAAGATACAGTAGAAATGGTTCTTTGAGAGAGAGTAGGGAGAAATTTCTCCACTCCAAGTTCACAGAGAATTAATCAAAAGACATAATCATTTGAGTTGAACATATAGCCTATAATTAACAAAGGTTTTGTGTGTGTATGTGTACATATTATGTTTGTATATGCATGCCTGTATGATATGTATAGTATGTATATATCTGCATATGTATATGTTTATATAAATATATGTATAGATAAAGATATACATATACACACATAATCCATGGTTGTATATAACATATATATATATATATTTCAATAGTCACATAACTTTCAATCCTAAATATTAGCCCTGAGAAGTGAAAGGAACTCTAAGCAAATGTAGTACCAGTGCAATATTCACAGCGCCAATGGTCACTATAAGTATGCCTGCATAGTGCTCAATTGCAAAATGTAACAACTCTCCATACAGAAGACAGAAGCAAAACATTTATTCAGACAGAAAAAACATTTATTTGGCAGAAAACCAAATCCCAAAACAAGTAATCTGATTCCATTATAATAGCAAAGAAGTTAATAATCCATAACAACACAAAGAGTCACAGCATCCTTTAGCCTTCCCATAAACCAACCTTTACTCACAAGTCTAACTGTCTCCCTCCAATGTATCCTCCCCTCCCTCCAGTCTAGTTGCTCTCACTCCCAGCTTCCTGTGGGTTCTGCTCCACCCTTCAGCAAACTCCTCCCACCACAGGCTCCATGTGATTACATTCAGCCTATTAGGGGGCAGGGTATAGAGGTCTTTAAATTCCCATTCCCATTACAGGAAATGGCTGTCCAATACTGCATTTAAAAAAAAAAAAACAACCACAGTTCAACAACAGGCCATTAAATGACGCATACTTAGAATTAAAAATACAACAGTTTGCCTCTACTAATTTTTTTTTTTTTGCTTTTGGGAGGGCAATTGGGGTTAAGTGACTTGCCTAAGGTCACACGGCTAGTTTTTTTGTGTTAAGTGTCTGAGGCCGGATTTGAACTCAGGTACTCCTGACTTCAGGGCCAATGCTCTATTCACTGCACCACCTAGCCGCCCCCCTCTACTAATTTTTTTAATGGAAATATCATCCCTCAATACATTATATTAAGAATTTGATAAATAAAAAGTAGTACAAGAAGTACATATATTATGCTAAATATTTAAATAGTTTTAATGTATATAAAAATACAAGCATCATCTTTAGAAGACTGACTACCAGGTAATGGGGTAGGGGAGACACATCAATTAGTGAAAACCATATGGGTTGTATTATGAATTGATGGAAAGAAGAACCATATTGATAAAATCACTTATTATTAAAGCATTTTTAGTAAATATGGTTTAATTATATTTTAAAAGTCTAAAATAATTTCAGTAGAAACATTACTTTAAATTCACTCAAAGTTGATGACACTCAATGTAGTGACAAGGAGCAAGGTCTCCTGGGAAAGAGATTCAGATTGCTCTTTGCAGGTTGAGTTTGAAACCTCAGTCTAGAAGGCATCATTGAAGTGGATGACAGCTTGGAGTCTGAATGTAGACAAAGAGCAGAGGAGGGTCAAAGACAGAACCTTGGGTGACTATTAACATTAAAATGTTCAGAAGAGGAATTAGAGCATGTCATAAACAGTTAAGCTCCATGAGAGCTCAGCTCATGCCTCACCTAAAGTCTACATAGTATCTTAAAGCAGTTTTTTACTTATAGAAGATAATCAATGTTGGTTAAAATGAACTGAATGCTTCCAGTGGGGGGAATCTTGGGGGAGAAAGAGAAATGGCATATCAAAATAGAAAAAAAAAAAAGCTGAGTTACTCCTTTTATCACTTAGGTTCACAATGGAACATAAAAAACATCACCTTTCACATATATACAACTTTTCTTGGCTCTCCATTGCCAATGTAGGTAAGGGAGCTTGGAATGAAGATGGGATTTACAGAATGAACATAAAGTGGGCTAAAATCCAGAAGCTACAGTTCCTAGTAGACCTATCAGGCAGTCAGCTTTGATGGATTATCTACAAGCAGTGACAAATTGGGTAATCAACACTTTAACTGGTTGGGACCTTCAAGCTATTTCCTGGGAGCTTTTTCAGTCCCTCAGGGACCTCACCACTTTCACCCCTACTTATGGAGAAGCACTTGACTTTACTGAACCAGAGCATCACCTCTTCTGGATATCAAAGGCCATAAGCTTGATGCCAAAGTCCTATCATGACATGACATACCCCATGACTAGGGTATCTATGCATGTGAGAGATAAGAACTGTACGGCCTGCCAAGAGCTCAACTATTATACTTGGACCAGCACTGCTACAGTCAGAGCAAGAACAGAAGACCTCTGATATTTCCTAGTGCCTTCTAATCTGGATAGGTAGTCCAAATGCTGCTGAATGACTTCAGCAGCCTCTTTACCCATTATGAATCCTAGATACTGGCCTGCTATCACTGTGCTGAGCTGACTCTGAAAATGAAAAGGAAGGGAGGACATTCCATTTATTAGCTATGTAGATACTTTTTTTTTAAGGAGACAAGCTATTTTAGGGGTTGGTCATAATAATTTTGAGGGTTTCTTTGTTAGGTGAATCTCGGACTATTTCACTTTAGAAGGAAGGGGGTTAAAAGAGTGCGTGGGAAAATTTCTGTTTGGGAAGTTGTAATCTTGAAATACCATTACCCAAATCACTTTATCATTATCTTTGTGGTTCTGGATTGAGGGACTAGGGGATTAGAGGAATAGTTCCCATCCCTTTTCTTGCATATATCTGATCATGTTTCTGCCTACCTCAAGAAGCTTACATAACTCCCAACTGCCTCTAGAATAAAATGCTGACTCTTAGGTTTGGCCTTTAAAGCCCTTCACAATCTGTTCTCCAACCTAATTTTTTAGACTAAGTTCCCGTGAGCCCCCTTCATTTACTTTCCCTACTGTTCTCCATCTAGGACACTTCATTTTTTGCATCTGTTCCTGTATAAAGGCCATCCTTCATACAGAAAATTATCTCTTTCCTACCTTTGATCTCTTAGATTCCTTAGCTCTCTTCAAGGTTAATTTCAAATGTTATCAGTAGAAGGCATGTCCTGATTCCCCCAGTTTTCAGTAATCTCCCTTCCTTGAACATCATCTGGCTTATATTTTATATGTACTTATCTATATAATTGCTGTTTTCTCCCCATAGAAGGCAAACTCCATAAGGAAGGTGACTATTTCATTTCTGTCCTTATAACCTTAGCACTTAGCATGGTTCCTGAAAAATAGTAGGTGCTGAATAAATGTTATTTGAATGAATGAATCAGTTAAGTAGTTTTAAGTATTGTTCATTCCATTTTACAGATGTGGAAACTGAGTGTCTGAGGGCTTAAGTAGCTCACTTTTCATCACCCAACTGCAAAGTGTAGTATTCTATCTACTAGGCCATGCCTGAAAAAGCTTATGATAACCTCATGGAAACAAACGTAATGTCCTGTGTTGTATATTCAGTTTTAATATTTTCAAAACACATTCATATCCATTATCTTCTTATGGTAAGTCTAGGTGACACATAAGGCACCTATTTGAGAGATGACAACTTTAAGAAGGCAAGTAAAGTTTAAGTCATTTGCATAGTCTTACAACTTGTCATGGCAATAAGGCAAGCTTTCTCTCAGCCTAGAACACCCTTCTTTAGCTAATGATGATGTGTTTACCAACTCCTGCAGCAAGAACAATGCAGTGAAAGCACAGCTCTCTATTCATCTAAGGTCTAGGGCATCTAAAGCTGTCAAAAGGAAAATTTGAAATTTATTAAAAAAAAAAATATGTGGGGGAAGCTAGGTGGTGCAGTGAATAGAGCACCGGCCCTGGAGTCAGGAGGACCTGGGCTCAAATCCGGCCTAAGACACTTAACATTTACTAGCCATGAGACCTTGGGGAAGCCACTTAACCCCAATTGCCCTCCAAAAAGCAAAAGATAAAAAAAAATGTGAGTGTGTATATGCATATACACATACATATATACATATATATGTATATATATGAAATAAAGGGATTTTGATAGGATATAACTAGAATGTATTATCTGTGCCTGTGCTCATTTGGTTATAGACTAAAAGAAGAAAGGTAATTAAATAGGATAATATCATCACTTACATGTGAAAAGGACTCACTTGTCAAACTGAAGCATCACAATTTAAATCTCCTTCAGTAAAGGGGAATCTCAACAATAGTACTTGCAAATTTTAAATATTCATTTTTGTTGAAAGTCTATTATAAGAGGCTTTAAGACTGTTCAAATATTTTATTATGTAAGAACAGATTTTGAAAATGACTTCTAAAAGGTTTTTTTTAACCTTATAAAGCATTGAAGAAAAACATCAAATAATTTCTTTTCAGATAGAGGGAATTAAAAAGTCTAATTCAACATCAAGAATCAAGCAGAAATTAAGGTGAAAGTAGAAAATAGCAGTGAAAACTCTGTCTTTGAGAGAAACTAGAGACAAGCTGCCTAGAGTCTACCTCTGTGATTCCTTAAATCTATTCTTCAATGGCTATAAACCCCCAAACCTCAGTTTTGCAAAGAAGTTCAAAGGAATTTTAGTCTAACAAATCCTTGACCACTACAATTTCCTTGATGAATTCAAATGAGAACCTCTAAACGGCCTAGGAGTTTGGGTGTGCATAGCCCTTTCTACTACCAGATAGCTCTAATTATTATGAAATTTTTCCTTATATAAAGATGAAGCCTAGCTCTACTAATTTCCACCCAGTGTTCCTGGTGCTTCCTTCAGGTCTAAGCAGAACCAAGTTTAATCCCCTAGATCCACACCCAAGATAGTCCTTCAAAAGCTTGACAACAAATATTATGCCCATTTGTAAAGTGATGGTAATGTAGCAGTGGAAAAGTGGAGAGAAGGTGCCAAGAATCATTCCAACAAGGTGTGAGAGGAAGACTTTTATGGAGGGTATCTCATATTATATGGCACTTATTTGCATTTGTGTCCCAGGTTTGCTTCTCAAAGTGGATACTTTGATGGAGTCATGACTTCACTGGCGTAGGAACTTTTTCTACTCATGCTAATCACATTTTTCCTTTGATCTCTTGATGTGGAACTACCCATGTGGTCAAAAGACCTCTCACATTTAATATCTCAAGAAGATGTTTGTGTTTTTAATATTACAGGGAGACTAGGGGAGCACTTGGCCTGTCTCTATGTTGTCCCTCATTCTTAGTACATAATTTATCATTTAAAAATACATTGCTGTCAGAGATAAATTTTTGTAGAACCAAACAGTTTGGTATCATTGTTAGTATGGTACAATTTTCTGGCTGGCTGCTGCCCTAGTATGAAATTCTGAACCCTAGACATTCAATAGCCACTTGTCTCTCCAAGTTCTGTATTTTGGATCAGAATAGACCTCAATAAGATACCTTCAGCTACACATGATTTTCTGGGAAATCTTTGTCTATATTCAGAGTGCCCTTTCTTTTTTCTTTTTGATGCCAGCATATATTTCATTAAGTAGGTTTTTAATGTTCTGAAGGCAAATGCAATTAGTTCAATGGCATTTGCAAGGCACCTTGGATTCTTGAAGTCTATGTTAGTAGAATACAAACTATGGTAGGTTTCCTCAAGTGTAAAAGGCTTAAACATATGGTAATGATGACAAACTATAAATTCTATATGAGGATTAGCCTACTTAAGTACAGAGAGACTCATCACAAGCAGTTTGGCCTTTAGGTAATGAATTCTTTGGTCATGGTGATCCATGAAACAGAAAAATTAAAACTGGGCTTCAATTTTAGAATTACAGAATCAAAGTATCTCAGGTTTTAAAGTTGTAATGAACTAGATGGGCCATTTAGAGGCCTTTTACAAAAAGAAAATTGAGGTGCAGAGAGCATAAGTGTTTGCTAAAGTCACATAAGCAGTAAGCAGCAAAACCGGGATTGGAACCCAGGTCCTCTGATTCCAAATCCAATCCATTCTTATGCTGGATGATTCCCTTCTATATCTGCAGTCAATAAAATGGAATGGCAGAGAATTCTAAGAGTTACACAGCTATTAGACAGTCTATAATGCCTAATTATTGTTCCTAAAATATATATATGCTGACTTAAATGACAAAAGGATAGCTCAGCAGTTCTACTTATAGGGGCAAACGAAGGAACTGGCTTTTTTCTGCATCCAAGGACAACAAAGAACCATGGTCTCATGGGATATGTGCTTATTCTGAGATTAAGCTAAGAGGATGTGATGAGGAAAATTATAACTTATGTACCAGCATCTGTTGTAGACAATGAAAGAGTGTCAAATTTAATAAAGAAGTGGACAAGATCATCTGCACCAAATCAACATATTTCTGGATCTTCTGAGAAAGTGGACACAGGGCATAATGGTGTAAAATATGGTTTAGGACTGAAGAAATGAAATAGACCAAAGATTTGTAAATTATTCCAAACTTTCATGACTCTCACTAACATTTTACATATGTGTGCATATATGTAAAAAACTTATATCTATGCCATATATATTTTCCTCAAGAAGAGAGTTGATAGGCGAAAGTGAGCTATAAGTCAACTGAGATCACTGCACAAAAATTTTGAATAAAATTCACATTCTTATTTAGATTTACTGTACAGGTCCAGCTCTAAACATGGTGCTATCTCAATTCTATTAGAGAACTTTTGCTAGCTTACAGTTTAGTGCAGCTACTCATGGTCTTCTACTCAATGCTAGCGATTAAGGCATTCTTTGTTATTTTTTAACTGTGGTTCAGAGAAACAAAGCCAGAAAGGAATGGACCTGGAATACTCTGCCCCTATCTATTAATGACAGAGCTTCAATATGAACTCAGATCCTGACTCTAGGTCTTGGGCTTTCAGCATTCATTGACCTCTTATCAATCTCTTTCAGCCTATAAGTCCAAAACAATCATTAAGACCTAAATTAGACCAATGTTTCCTTTTTTTTCCCCAATATTTATTTTTCTCAGTTTCATGACTACTGACATTTCCAAGCCTAAATATTTCTATGCTTCTCCGATGGGTCTTCAGGACCATTATTAACAGTGAACCTGAGTTCATTAATTTATCCTATTTTCTCATTCTCCCCTCTGACATCCCTTCCTCCCACAAACTGTGTGCTGCCTTTCTTTGGGGAAAGGACAGAGTGGCATGAACATAAGAACACTTGTAAGACACATAAACATCATAGAATTTCAAATCATTTTTCCTATCAAAAATATATTTGCCTTTATTAAACCTACTAATCTAGATTAAATACATTCCAAATTGTTTCATGTAATACAAGTTAGAGTAACATTTAAAGCAATGTGTGTGCATGTGTGTGTGTATATATATATATATGAATGAAATATATATATATAGTCTTACATAAAGAAGCATCTTTTCTGAATGAATTCTTAAAAAATTCTTAAATACTAATATCACATTAGAGAACAAAGAACAGCAAAGAATAATTCTCTTTCCTTTTTAAGCACTTTATACATTTAGGGAACATAAAACTGCATCCTGATCTAACTAAATTCCCCAGTCACCGGTAAATGCCTTCTTTTGTCTCCCTTCTCTTTACAAGAGGCATGGAAAAGGGCCCAATATAGCTACTTTTCCAACTTGTTTTGCTTAGATTGGGTTTTGTTACTTGTTTACAGTATTCTTGTGGTTTGTGCTGCCAAAATCCAAACCTAACTTGGCAAAACAGAAAAGAAGTGATTTCTAAAGTACACACACATAAAGAATTAAATAGAGCAAAAACATTCAAGTTTTAATTTTCATAACACTTATTCAAAAATTTAATTTGCTAGGAAAATAATCATCACCACAGCTAATATTATTTTTACATAAAATTCTCAAAGAACTTTAAAAATTATTCATGCATTTAAATTACAATTGTCTTAGGATAACTGTAATTTACCTCAACTTATGGTTAGAAGGGATGATACATGGGTATATCAGCACAGAAAAAAAGTTAGTTCTTAAGACTTCTGAATGATAATTAAGAATCAAACTACTTTCCTGTCAGCAAATATCTCCCTAACATGGACAGTAGTGCTAACCTAAAAAAAATCATAATCACAGTAATCCAAAGGTTACAATATAAAAATAGGTTCAATATACAGTGGTACATCCTAGCATACTAAATGGCTGCTTATGTGGATGACATGGGAAATGCATCTGGCAGTAATGAATGAGGGAATAGCAGTGAAAAATTAAAAATAAAAACATTAGTGAAACGCAAGAAGTCTTAATATATTCTAAATGATGGTATCATTCTATGAGGGGATTTGTTTTTAAGTTTAAAATTATGTTCTATAGGGGTGGCGAGGTGGTGCAGTGAATAGAGCACCGGCTCTGGAGTCTGGAGGACCTGAGTTCCAATCTGGCCTCAGATACTTAACAGAAAAACCAGTCATGTGACCTTTGGCAAGTCACTTAACCCCAATTGCCCTCCAAAAAGCAAAAGCAAAAAAAAATTATGTTCTATATAGAATTTTGATAGAATTATAGAATCTGAGAATTCATTGTTCAGTGAATCTGGGAAAAAGTCACCTGTTATAGCTGGGTTAAAAAAAAAAAGAATTCCCAGAAATCCGGAAAAATCATCATCTCTATTACTGCCACTCCATACACTTCCCTCTGACCCAAGCCTGGAAAATTTGAATGATTATCATTTTCTGATCTTGGCATATCACATTCATATTTTTCTCCTGTACTATATGAGTTGATTCATGGCAAAAAACACTGGTTAGATTATACTGAATGAGCCCTTTTTGGATTCTCATGGATCTTCCTATTGCCACTGTAGATAAACTATTTGGTCAGGTCACAACTTGGACCTGAGACAACTCATTCCCTCACTTCTTCCTCCCTGTTTCTACCAAGGATATTGACATTAGTAGTCATCTAGTCTAACTTGTCATCTCATATTGGAATCCTGACTTTAAGATTCCAGGGAATGTTACAACTTCAGTTTTCCTTTTATCTCTGTCAAAAAGCTTTCCATTCTTTTCCGACCCTCAGGTTTATGTCTATATTGATGGCCAATGCTATGTTCCCACAAGTTTCTTTTTGCTTTTTGGAAGGTTAAGTGACTTGCCCAAGGTCACATGGCTAGTTTTTGTGTTAAGTGTCTGAGGCTGAATTGGAACTCAGGTCCTCCTGACTCCAGGGCTGGTGATCTATTCACTGCATTACCTACCTTTAGCTACAAGTTTCTTGTGCTTAAATTACAACTTTCCATAGTCATATTCTAATCACGTAGCTCAAGCAACCTATTATAAGTAATACCTTTAAGACTTGTTTACCTCCTTGTATTAAAATATCAAGTTCACATTTTTTTAAAGTTTACATTCTGTGCAATGGCAGAAAGATATATGACACCATTTGTAATTATTCCTGATCTTCTTCCTTTTCATTTTGTCCTCCCTTCACTGTTATTTTTCTTTTTATATTTTACCTGCTATCTTTAATGTTTCTATTTTTGTTTGGGTTTCTATTTTTCTTTGTTATCATTTTTTTATTAATTTGTTTACTTTTAGTTTATAAGATTCAATTCCACAATTCCTAAAGTTTCAAATTCTGTCCCCTTCCCTCCCTCCTAACCCCCATGGCGGCATACAGTCAAGTATAAGATCTGTAAATACTTTCACATTAGACATTAGTGAGGTTATAAAGACGGATTGTATCAGATGAAATGAAAAATGGTAAAAAGGAAATAAAACCGAAAAAAGAAAAAGATCAGGTAGTTTGCTTCAATCTGGATTCAAACTCAGTTCTTTCTAGTTTTTTCTCTGGATGTAGATATCTCTCTCCATCATGAGTCTTTTGGGGTTGACTTATATCACTGCATTGCTGAGAAAAATCCAGACTATCAAAGCTGGTCATCAACATACATTGTGTCTGTAATTGTGTACAAATTTCTCCTGGTTGTACTCTTCTCACTCAGCATCAGTTCGTATAAGCCTCTCCAGGTAAATATGAAGACCATCTGCTCCTCATTTCTTATAGCACAGTAGTATTCCATTAAATGCATATACCACAACTTGTTCAGCCATTCCCCAATTGATGAGCACCCCCTTAATTTCCAATTCTTTGCTACTACAAAAAGAGCTGCTATAAATATTTTTGTACATATGGGTCTTTCTCCCACTTCTATGATCTCTCTCTTTTTCATTTTGAAGTTTTAGTATAATGTATTCTTCGTGATGTTAGCTGGTCTCTTTCTACAATGATTCCTAGAATAGTTACTGTAGTGTTTTCTCCTAACTACCAAAACTAAGCTACAGGCTTTTGAAGGTCCCTTTCTGAACTCTGTTTCCTAAGTCTATTCTTCAGTGGGATGCTGGTCCAGACCAAATGAAAGGCCGTTCTGCTCTTTTCTCCCTGAATAACAGACTCTGGAATCTAGTTAGATGTTAGCAATTATAACTGTCTTAGAAAACTGTCCTTTTTCAGTTTTTCTCATCCTCTCTACCTAGCAAACAATGGCTAATGGGAAAGTTAATTTTGTCACCTTGCATGCAATCTACTGGCAAATAACAGAACAATAAATTTGAAGATTGTCATAAGAAGAATTAGGAAGAAAAAATATCAAAATAATAAAATCTGGAAAGCTTTTTAGGATTCAAAGAATAATTAAATATGTCAGAAGGTCAGAGTACATGATCTAAGGGGTCAAGTTAAAAAGATGACTAAGGAGAGAGTTAATGGTTTACAAGTTTATCATACTAAGAAGCTACTAGCATTTCTTGGTCTTCACTCAATAAAGAAAATGGACTTAAGATTACAAGTATTTTAAAAAGGTTTACTGTCAGAAAGCATTTCTCAACAGTAAGTGACTTAAATATCAGACTAGGTTACAAAGGAAAATTATGGGAATTTCCTAAATTTGTGCTCTAGGAAAGATACTCAACTATATACAAAAAGTTAGATATGGCTTTATTGGAGATATAAATGTTTAATGGTCTCTCAGTGATGTTCCTTCCAATTTAATGATTCTTATTATAAAGATATGCATGCTCACATTACTTAAGCAGTTGATTGCTTAAGTAATAATAAGTTATGAATTATCCAAACCCCTGCTTCCCCTAATTTTCCATTCTGTTGATTGACTTGGTATTGCCTTCACTTAAGGGCAGCAGTAGAAGCAGGAAGAGGACCTGAAACTGGTTTAACTCATTTTACTATCTGTTAACAATGATGGTGAAAGACTCATTGAGTGAAAAAATTCAAAATAGGTGCTAAGGTGAAGTTTTTCTTTAAAAAGTTATACATGAGTTGAATTTACTTACATCTCTTGTTTTTGTAGAATACTAAGCAGCAAGTTGTGTGCACATAAGTGGGTATCTATATACAGTTAACATCTCTGAGAATTTTAGGAGGTCATAAATGGTGCCCCAATTAATGTAAGGCTAGCCATAGCTCAAGAGCCAATTGTTATGGAAAAAGAATTTGTCCAGGGTAAACTGATCTCAAAATCTTTTAGATCTCCTGAGGTAACTCCACTATTTTATTCTAAAAATAAATAGTTACACAGTAGCTAAATGTGTGACACATTAACTATAACAGGATGCTACTTTATGAACGTTAATGAGCTCTCTTTATAAAGTGCTGACTGATTTTCAGGGAAAATGAGAAGTTGTCTACATATAACGAATTCAATACTTTGTCATTTATGACTTTCCTGACTCTATGTATATACGTTATACTTCCACTTCAGATAATTAAGACAACAGGGATATTATCAAGCTTGTACTGGCACTATAGATAATTCAAAATTATTTTATATTATGTCCTTCCACATTCAACAATCTAGCCAAACAAGCCTGTCAGCTGTTCCTAGAACTCAGCATTCAGTTTCCCATCCTCTTGTTTTCACATAAGCTGTCTGCATTGTGTAGGCATTCCTTTCTCTCCTCCTTGTCTTTGAACACTGAGCTTCAAGATTCACCTCATGCCATTTCCTATATTCCTCATATTATATTATATATTTCCTCATGCCTTTTGTGACACCTCTTCTCCCCAAAACTTCAGTTAGTGTTTTATAATTCTTAAATTATTATGTATTTATTTAGCTGTGTATCTGTTTAGAAGAATGGTTTTAATTTAGTCTTTGTGGCCTCTGGATCTTAGCAGGGTCTGGCACACAGTAGGTATAATGAAAGTTCATTCAATTAAAGTTGTGGATGAAAAGGGTTTATGATTAAAAGAAAAGGATTTCTATTTGCCACACTAGAAACTCTACAAGGACAAGGACTCCCTCTTTTCTGTCCTTTATATCTTACCCAGGTTAAATACAGTGCTTTGCACAAAGAAGACCCTTAATTATTACACAACTGAATCTATAAACCATGACCTCTGAGGATGTAGAAAGAAATAGGCAATACTTTTTTTATGCTTCCCTTTCACTAAAAACTATAGTATTCTCTATAATACTTTAAGTGAATTTTCTTTTCTTTTTTTTCTTTTTGGAGGGGGGCGGGGAGCAAGGTAATTGGGATTAAGTGACTTGCCCAAGATCACACGTGAATTTTTCTAATGACAATTTTTTGTCTTTTAACATTTTAAAGAAAAGTTGGGGATGTGGGAGAAGGAACTTTAAACAAAGAATGTATACAGTAATTCAATCAATAACTGTAGCAGTTTAACCACAGGCTTAAAGGCAGTTGGTTGTTGGTACTGTTGGCTTATTTAGTAAGAATGATCTGTTAATACCATATTAGTACAGGATTTTTGTTTGGACAGTAGAATATTATCTGAGCATTACTTACTCTCTCTTCCCTTCTCCTACTGCCTCCTAAGAAAATGTAATTTCATTCACTGTGTCAACTGTTTTGTTGAATGTTATATCCTTAGACCCTATGTATCTCATATAGTAACTGCTTAATACACCTTAACAAATAAATGACTCTACAAAATTATAAAGAAAGAGTTCAAACTTTTCAGGTCACCAATATGGCATCTTTTTTTTCCTCTTTAAAATTCACTAATTTAAAGAACTAATTTACAGCATATTAGGAGAAATTACTTGTCACTAATCCTGTACTTTAATAATTTTGAATTATTTAACTAAAATAGTACTGTGACTGGAATGGCAGGGGGTATAATCAAGTGTATAATATCTCTAATAATGAAATGGATGTATTCCAATGATACAAGTTTTAAGATACTTCATAATCAGACATAAAAACAAAATAAGAGCCATGGGGATATCTGATGTAGTGGTGGGAAGGAAAGGGGAGGGAAGAAGCATTATAATGCAAATAACTAGTAGAGACTAATTAAAATAATATCATATGGGAAAAGGACAGAAGGAAGAGTCAAATGATAACCTCAAGATTTTTGAACATCAAAAACTGGATGTCATTACATACAGAAGTAATGAATTCAGAAAAAAAAGTTTGTAAGTTTGTTTTATAAAGAATTAGACATGACTTTGAAAACAGCTTCTAAATAGTGAATAAGTAATAAACCATGGAATTCAGTGTATCCTTTTAATTAAAAATGTAACAACAAAAAATGTTTCACCAATTTCAGATATAGTCAACTTTCACTTAGGAAATCAAAATTCTTTGATAGCTTCATGAATAGACCAAACAAAAGTTAATGACCCATGAGACAACAACATATATTAAAACAAAGTCAAATGTTGGAAAATAAAAGTGGTCCAAGACATCATAAACAAAAACTGCCTAAATCTTACAAGAGGACAAAGTGAAAATAAAAAGAATTCACTGATCATCTCCTGAAATAAACAGCTAAATGAAAATTATCCAAGCTTCCCGGTCAAAGAAAAAAATATTGAAAGCAGTCATAAAAAAAAATAGAGATCAAATACCAAGCAATCATACTTAGGATCACAACAGATTGAGTAGTTTGTACCATAAAGGAGTGGAATGTGGACTATGGTTTTACAAAGGGAAAAAGATATTGGCTTACAACCCAGAATAATTTATCCAGAAAAATTGAGCATAACCTACAAAAATGAGCATGGTTCTATGACTGAGATGTCTTCCAAGCATTACTGATAAAAAGAGAGGAATTGATCAGAAACTTTGAGATATAAACACAGGAGTGAAGAGAAACAAAAAGGCAGATCCAAGTAAGCAATTAGAAAAAAAAAATACTATGTCTTCTAGTGGGGTGCATTCCCTCAGTCCACACACACACACACACACACACACACACACACACATACTTTGGTGTATAAATGCATTTAACATAACCAGGAAACAGGGTAGAACAAGGAAAAGGAAAAAAGAAAAGGGAAGGATTAGTTATGAGCAAAACAAAATCTGTGCTCTCAGCAATCCTCTAGAATTGAATGCTACATTTACTTTAGTAAAGATTATTTTCTCACCAAGGTGTCCTCTACAGTAATGAAATCACAGCTCCAGTTACTAGTCCTATCCTCTCCCAACCAAGGAGCTTCATCTTGACATTTCCAAGGTAGGATATTTATCACAGTTCTCTTTTATAGAAATATTCCAGTCAATTATTCAAGGACTAATTCTCCATATGCTATTTTCTTCTGTTTTTCTTAATGTTACTACTATGTAACCAGAGGGAAAAAAAAAAGAAAACAGAAGGAAAAGGTGCTCAACAACATTCAACAAGTATTTATTGTTTGCTATGTGTGAATTAAAGTGGAATGTAAGAGTGGAATGAATTACAGTGCAATGTAATAGTAATGGAATTTAAAGATCCCCCTGTATTGGCTTGGTTTTTGGATTGATTGTGTTAAAACCCAGAGCTTGTGAATCCCACTTGTGGGATGGACTTGTTGATGTGAAAAGAGAGTGCTGAACTGGGAGGAGCTGGTGACATAAATTTAGAGAGACACAAGCAAAGAGAGAGGCAGAAGAACTTTTTGGAAGCAGCACCTTGGAGGCAGAGAGAGACAGAGAGGATTGCTAAGGGCCAGTTGGAATTGCCCAGGACTTTTGAGAGCTGCCACCCAGAGCTGCCAAGGACTAAGGAGACATGGCTGTTATGCTGGTACTTTGTCGGTCTGTTTTGATGTTGTTTTGCCAGATTTGTTCACTGGTGAAAAACAGTCCTGTTGCTGCAGAGGTCCTGGAACCTTGCTGTTGGTTCAGAGCTCCTGAGACTGTTCTGCAGACAGAGAGTGAATTCTGTTGACTGGTGAAGGACAGTGCTGTTGTTCAGAGATCCTGAAACCTTGCTGTTGGTTCAAAAGCCCTGAAGAAGGATTTTCTTGTTGCGTGTTTACAGAAATCCTGGAAGAGGGTTTTGCTAATGTTTTCAGGGGTGCTAGGACTGTTCTGCAGCAGAGAATGAATTAATGAAGACACTGGCAATGTATCTTGTGGCCTTTCTAAGCTTGGTCTCCCTAGGAACAAAGACTACTTAGAACTTGCCTCTGGTCAAGATGAAGAAAAGACCTCTCTTTGGGTATTAAATGCTGTGCTTAAGCTTGTTGTAACTCTGGGGTAGATTCAATTGTGATCCAAGGGTGGGGAACTTTTGACATTTTTGTGCTCTGTGATTGAACAAATGAATGTATTTTATTATGATTGGAAACTAATCTCCATTTGAGAAGAGGGGCTTTGTGGTTGACTAAATCAACCACAAAGAGGGGTGGAGTAGTACTTAGAAGAGGGTCTTTGGGATTGACTAAATGAATTATAATGCCCAGGGGTGGAGTAGTACTTGGAGATTATTGAATTATACTTGGTGAATGCTGTATTTTGAATTATGCTATATTTTGATTTTCTCTGTTCTTAATTTTTCACTGAATAAAATGGAGAGCACCTATGCTGATATTTTGAAGCTTGGGAAGTTGCCTTTGCTTAGCATTACAGTGTTGAGGTTAAAGAGAGACACATACTACAGTATAAAATGGGATATGTTAAGTGGATGAGAGGTAAAAACAAAGTGAAGTGTGAGTTCCCAAGAAACCAATAGTAGTTATTTGAAGTACCTCCTATATCAGAGGTTCCCAAACTTATTTGGCCTACTGTCCTCTTTTCAAGAAATAAATAATTACTCAGCGTCCCCCTGGAAATATACTTTCTTTAGTAGATCTACTTTCTTTTAGCCCTTTTGTTTTTTGAAATTTGCATCATTTCAAAAAAATATAAATTTTTCTAAGAAAAAATTTATACATCTTAAATTTAATAATTTATTATAAATTTTTGGGGTTTTTACTGCATTTAAATATTGATGATGCATCATGTAATTGTATAGTATGATATTATAAACAAGTCATTGCATGCACATATTCCTGCCAATGCATGCTGGACTTCCTGACAATGCATGACATACTCCCCTGCCAACACCTGCTTGTTAAGACCTGTGGGTAGACTTGACCACTGATTGGTTATACTTGCATTTTGTGTGGTTATTTGGAAAATAATGCAATCACTATGACTTTAATTCCGTAATAAAACAGATGAAATATGTATGTTTTTTTTCAAAATCTTCTTTCCTTATGCTTCCACTTCCCCTTTATTTTTATTCAACACCCCTCAGTTGCACCCAAGTAACTGCTTGGTGGATGATTGCAGTTCTCCCCAGGGGGTGATTTGCCCACTTTGAATATATCTTTGATGTGGAAAAAGGGTAGGAACTAATTATAAGAATAAAGTACATGGGGCAGAGTCCAGATGGCTGAGTAGAAACAGGACCTCCACCCGGCTCCGGCTCCCACTACCTCCAATCCACGTAAAAGGGGACTCTAAACAAACTTTGGAGCAACAGAACCCACAAAATGACACAGAGAACCTAACCTCCCGATGAGGACAGCCCGGCAGGCCAGCAGGAACTGGCCAGTGCAACACTCTGGGAGCTGAGCCCTGCCCAACACAGAGGTTTTAGCCCCAGGGCGGGCCTGACTAGCCACCCGCTGGAAGGACTCCAGATCACCAGCAGCTATGGTGGTCTAGGTTTATCAACACATAGATGCTAAGGACAAAGTGAGAGTTCAGTGCAGTTTGGACTTTGGGACACAGTAGTTGTGAGTGCGTGGGCTTTTGCCCCCGGGGCCAAGCCATTGAGGGCTGCTGTGCAGCCGCTGCCACGTGGCAGCTTTAGCTCTTGGCCTGCAGAGTGTAGGGGGACCAGTCTGACGGGTAATCGCTCTTGCTTTAATCTGCCTGGATCTGGATTGAAGTCTAGGGTGGAGGTCCTGGGGTGTGTGACCAGCTTGCCAGAGCATGTGGAGGCTTCAGAGAGGGCACCCACTAATACTTCCAGCAATTGAGAAAACCCCAGCATTTGGAACGAAGCTCCCCTGTCTGGTGGCAGAGTCCTACTGTGGCAAAAAGCTCAGGGGTCAAGTGACTGAGGGGCGACATGACCAGGCAAAGGAAGCAAACCAGGTAAAGCAATTCAACATTAGACTCCTATTTTTGGGACAAAAAAGATCAAAGCATGGAACAGGAGGAAGACAGTGAAGTCAGAACTCCTGCACCAAAAGCTTCTAAGCAAAATACGAGCTGGTTACAGGCCATAGAGGACCTTAAGAAACAGATAAGAGAAGTGGAGGAAAAATTGGGAAGAGAAATGAGAACAAGGCAAGAAAATTACAAAATGAGTCAACAGCCTGACTGAATAAATTACCACCTTAAAAAATAGACTAACTCAAATGGCACAAGAGGCCCAAAAAGGCAATGAGGAGAAGAACGCCTTAAAAAGCTGAATTTTCCAGATGGAAAAAGAATTTCAAAAGCTCAATGAGGAGAATTATTCCTTCAGAATTAGCTTGGAGCAAATGGAAACTAGTGACTTTATGAGAAATCAAGATGCTGTTAAACAAATCCAAACAAATGAAATAAAACAAGGCACTGTGGAATATCTCATGGGAAAAACCACTGACCTGGAAAATAGATCCAGGAGAGATAATTTAAAAATTATTGGACTACCTGAAAGCCATGATCAAAAAAAGAACCTAAAAATCATCCTCCAAGAAATTCTCAAGGAAAACTACCCTGATGTTTTAGAATCAGAGGGCAAAATAGAGGTTGAAAGAATCCACCGATCACCTCCTGAAAAAGATACCAAAGAGAAAACTCCTAGGAATATTATAGCCAGGTTCCAGAATTTCCAGATGAAGGAGAGAATATTACAAGGAGCCAGGAAGAAACAATTTGAATATTGTGGAAACACAATCAGGACAACTCAGAATCTGGCAGCTTATACACTGAGAGATCGAAGGGCTGGGAATATGATATTCTGGAGGTCAAAAGAGCTGGGATTAAAACCAAGAATTACCTACCCAGCAAAAGTGAGTATCATGTTTCAGGGGAAAACATGGTCGTTCAGTGGAATAGAGGACTTTCAAGCATTCTTGATGAGAAAACCAGAGTTGAATAGAAAATTTGACATTCGGAAAAAAGAACCAAGAAAAGCATGAGAAGGTAAATAAGAAAAAGCAATCATAAGGAACTTATCAAAGTTGAAATATTAGCATTCCTACATGGAAAAACGCTAATTGTAAATGATGAAACTTTTCTCATTATGAAAATAGTTGAAGGGAATAGAAATATATGTGTGTGTATATATATATATATATATATATATATATATGTGTGTGTGTGTGTGTGTGTGTGTCTATATTGGAGGGTATATGGCATATGAATACATATGTGAATGTGTGTTTATATGTTTACAGGTATACACACATAGATAGAGGGCACAGGACCAATTTAATAGGAAGGGATGATACTTAAAAGGTGAAATTAAGAGGTGAGAGAGTAATATAATGAGAGGAGATGGGGAGAGACAGAATGGGGTAAACTATCTCATATAGAAGAGGCAAGGGAAAATGGTTACAATGGGGAAGAATGGAGGGGAAGAATAGGAAGGCAAAAGGGAATGGGTCAACCTCATTCTCATGGAATTTGGCTCAGGAGGGGACTGAAATACACACTAAATAGGGTATCTCACTTTCCAGGAGAGTAGGACGATGGAAGGGAGAGCAGGCTGGTAGGGAGGGAAGTTGGAAGCACCCACTTTTGAAAAGGGATGGGATCAAAGTAGAGAATAGAACAAGTGGGAGGTGGGATAGGAGGGAGGGTAATATAGTCATTCTTTTACAATATATCTATTATGTTACTGTTTTGCATTAGCCACACACGTACAACCTATACTGAACTGCTTATCTTCCCAGTAACGGTGGGTGACAAGGAAGGAAGGGAATGAATCTGGAATTCAAAGTTTTAAAATCAAATATTCAAATATATATGTGTGTGTATATATATATATATATATATACTATTATTATTATATTATATATATATATACTATTATTAATACCATCTTACATGTAATTGGGAAATAAGATATACAGGCACTGAGGCATAGAGATCCACTGGAAAAGTCGAAAGGGGTATGGAAGAAAGTATGGGAGAGGGCAGATTGGAGGAGGGGATATCCTGTGGGACTGCTATTTTGGGGCGGTGGGTAGGGGAAAAACGGGGAGAAAATTTGTAACTCAAAATCTGGCGGAAACGAATGATGTAAATCAGAAGTTAATAAAGCATTAAAAAAAAGAAATGGAAAAAATTGTATTGATCAGTTACACTGATTTTTCTACCTCTTACTTTCCCACCTTTTTTTTTTTTTTGGTCTTTAAAAATACTATTTGTTATATGGAATTTAGAGGTTTGTAGGGGGAAGTTGTGGTGATGTAAAATATGAAGATATCAAGAAAAAACTTATTTACAAAGTATTTATATCTAGAAACAGGAGATTCTCTAACTTAGTATCTCAGAGAGCTGCCTAGGGCACTAGCAAGTTGGTTGACCATCCTAGGATCACACAACTAGTATGTATCAAAGACTTGACTTGGACACAAACATCTTCTTGATTTCTGAGGTGAACTCTCTAGTCAGTAGATAAAATTGCCTTACTTCCATTTATCCTTTCTATCCAACATAAAAAATAAGAATGGTATACATAATTTCCTAATTCCTTTAACAATAATGTAGGGAAAATGCCAAAACCGTTAGGAGGGGGGAATAACCTCTTTGGTTGACAAATGTGCTAAGATTTATAGATGAAATTTCTAAGTTAGATTAACATAACATACAATTTCTCTAAAAAGCAGGGCTAATTGCTTTTATTCAGAATCACAAAATGGAAACAAAGGAGCAGTTTCACCCAAGTGGGTAAACAACAGATTTTTAAAATGTAATTACCTCTTTATTTAATAGACTGTAGTTGCACCAAATGAGACATTTTAGTCTAATAAATAATAAATGAAATATTAAAATATAGTAGTTGTTCACATGAAGTTTAAATTATTCTATTAAATAAACTCAGTTCATCTACAAAATATAATCATATAAAACCAGGACCATTTTGAGGCCATTCTGATGAGCCATTTAAAAATCATGTGGATTAACTCACATACTCAGGAAGTTCTAATGCATAAAATGACAATTATATTATGAAATGGTCTTACTTTTCCCACCACCTACAAAAAATACGAATAAAATTGGGCACAAAACTACATACAGATCCTATGCATTGATTATCCCTAGCTATCTTGGTACAAACAATTACATACCAGTATAGCTTTGTATCTATGCTAAATAATCACTAAATTCTTTGTTTACTAGATATCCTTTGCATTTGATGCCTCACCACTGCCTGCCTCCTCAATTAAATGAAAATGCAATCTAAATTATAAAACTACTAACTTACATAAAACTTGATATATGGCATAAGAAATGAATTATTAAATATATGTACTATAGCAATATATAAAGGGCTATTTGTTTAATTTAAAGGTATCAGCTATGGAAACAACACAAAAAAATCATGCAACAATGGATATTTGGAAGACCTATGAGTTTGTCTCTCTAAAAATAAAAAAAAGATAGAAGAAAAGAACTCTTGGAAGGTGTGATATGGTAGTGTGACATTTCTGCTATTCTTACCTTTACAACAGAGCTTTGTGGTTTAAATACCATTTCCCTTCTTTTGAAATTGCAGTAGACTATTTCATATTTTTCATTATACTTACAAAAATACACACTCTGAAAAGATAGTGATAATAAATAGTCGGTCTGAAAAGTCACTCTGCACTCTTGCCAAGGGCAAGCAATGATTTATGATGGACAAACAAGAAAGAACACTGATTTAATTTTATTTTACCACCTTAGGTAGTAAAATCCTAATTCTTGGACCATAAAAGTGTTTCTTACTTGCAAAGTTGCAAATAGTATATAATAAACTCAATTCCCTTATATATAAATGAGAAGTCTGGCTCACTAATTCTGTGAAAAGAATTCCTCTTGGTATTTATGGTAGGTTGAGGGGATGAGGGCAATTGAACTTATATAATAATATTTAGAAGTATATAGTAACCACTATTTGGACAGGTTTCTGGAACACAATCTAACGGTGCACATCTCCATTATTGCTATTCTAGAGAGGGGAAGAACAGGCCTTTTTGTCCATCACTAATATGAAGAAGAATTTGAGGACGTGCTAATCATAATTTAGGAAGGGATAATTTAATTTAAAATGCATATATTGTGCTTACTATGTTTTAGGCACTGGCTAAGAGCTGTGGGTACAAAGCTTAAAAAAAGAGACAGTATTTGCCCTCAAGAAGCTTCTATTTCTTGAGGAATTGAATGTTGTAAACTAAGGATAAATAAATTTTTAAAAAATTCAAAAAAAAAGGAAGCTTGTATTTCAAAATGGGAAGACTACACAAACAGGGAAGAAATGGAAATCGGGGAAGGGAGCTTTGCTCTGGGGAACGTGAATAGTGAAAGGGGGTATGTATGTTGGCAGGCAAATTATCAGATGGCTTGGATGGGATCTTAAGTTAAAGAATGTCTACAGGGCCGGGGAACTTGAGGTCTTGAGACCACAGGCCTTCTAAGCCTTTGGGTGAGGCCTTTTGAATGAGTTCAAGTTTCACAGAACAAATCCTTTTATTAAAGGGATTAGTACTGTGAAGTCTGGATTCAGTCAAAGGACCAGACTTGAGGACTTGGAGGGCCACATGTGGCCCATCCCTCATGCAGAGTCTAGAATCTGACATGGATATAATACAGGAAGGTAATAGTTTGTATACATATAGGCACCAGTGATTGGGTCCTGCCTAAGGGTAGGAGACACAAGAAGCTACCTTTCCAGACACTGGGTCAGAGATTCAGGAAGAACAAAGAAAGGAAGTTTTGCTCTCACATCCTGTCTAGAAACTACTGCTGGTTCAGTTGGGATTAGGAGGGTTTGGGAGTGAGAAGTCAATGTCGACAGACTTACAGTGATATGGCCTGGGTGGATGATTAGAGATGATATGAATATGTAAAATTTGTACTGGTTTATTGGAAAGCACCCCCTCCCCCCACATCTCTCAGAGTTTATTGCTGCTCTGAGTATACTCCTACTCTGCTCTGAGATATAAAAAGGTATTTACATCTTCTTCCCTCCCTCCCTCATGAATAACATTTTGCCTTATCAGGCCAACCTCATCACTTCTTATAAGCTTTTTGAGGGCAGATTTTGACTCCTTGTATTTGTATCCCTGATGCTGGACATGTAGTGTTTACTAAATGCTTTTTCGTTCATTGATTCATTCAGAAGTATAGACCCTTTTGCATAAGTTTCCATAAGGGAAGAACTGGATTGATGAGAAAATCTGAAATTATCATATCATATTTTCAGCTGCTTGTGCTATATTACTAATAGAAAGAAGCTTGAAGTTTTAGTGACATCTGTTGGAATGATCAAAAATGAAATTATTTCTAGCACAGAGTTTATATATCAATAGAAGAAAAGATTTCTTTATTTAGAAACAGCTGCATGCTTTTTGATTCATTCCAAGGTATTCAGCTGATCACTGTTTTAAATCAGAATTCTCACTATTCTTTAAGATTTTTGTTATATTTTTCTAAATTAATCTAAACTATTTTCTTGCCTTTGTAATAGAAGATTCCAACACACTTGGAAGGAAAATCATTAAGCTATTTTTTTGAAGCTGAGGAAATAAAAATGGAAGGCCATGAAATTGCATGGATGATACTATCACATCTTCATAATTCTAAATTTCTCAATTAAAGAACACATCTGCTGTAGGAAATCATAAATGCATAAAATGTGATGTCCAGGTCATAAGTCTTGAAAATTGATCTTGTATGACAAGCTGTTTTGTTCTGTATGAGAACATTATCAGTAATGAAATGCTCATCAGGCTCCTGTCATTTTAGTCACTTGATACTTCTGGGACCCACCAGGTTAAAATGGTGACTTCTATCCAGTACCACCTCCAAACTCACATATGTTATCAAAATTGTCAGTAGACACAAGGGCACACCTCATATGTAATTTGCAATGACAAAGGATGATTATAAATTGGCAGTATTCTTAAATGAATAGGAAATTGAATGTCAATAAATCAGAAAAAAATATTAACTCAATTCAAACATTTATTAAACACATATTAAGTAAAGAGCATTATGCTAGGCATTGGTCTATATGACCTTACACTACAATATATCATCTAAAAAGAGGCAGAGAAAGTAGAGATAGGTAGTGATGGTTAGTGATGTCATACAGAGAGGTACACTGGCAACTATCTGTCAGTCTGTCTTCATAGGGAATATATCCAAGATGTGACAGAGAATCTCATAAGACCTGACAAATTACTCATTACTTCAGAATGACCATTACTCACTACTGGTTATTTACATGGACATAATAAATGATACTGGCAGAAGGAATCAAAAAAGTATTGAAAAATCCTATGGAGTCTCAGGCAAGAAAGGGAAGATTCTGGAACACAGGTGGTATTTTTATGACTAATGCCCATGGAAAGCAAAGGTTTTAAAACATAATGGTAGACTTAGATTGTGAGCAGATGCTTAAAAACATGTTGTCTAAGAAGAATTTGTATTTCTGAGTCATAGCTTAAAATAGAGGAAAACCGGTTCCTTTATTATTAGTTAATACAAGTAAAAAGGTTTAGTGAGAATATATTTGCCTGAAAACTTGCAAATCTAACTCAAAGGTTCACAAACTGAAAAGGAAGAGGGGAGAAAATTACCTATTTATAGGCACCAAGCTAGAGATCATGGAGAATGGCTGCAATGTAGAAAGAATGGCAAATGAGACACATAGAAGTTGACAGGAGGCAAAAATCTAAGAAAGGAGGCAGTAATAAAACAGGTTATCCGATGTCTATGGGGAAAAAATATAAGATAAACTACAGAACTTAATAAGATTTGACCTGTTAATAGGTGTGGTGATACTCATAACTGGAATTTGACTAGAAAAGGGTAAGCCTTTTAAAAAAATATAGATACAGATACACACACACGGTAGTGTTGCGATATGCTCAGGTGAGGAAATCTAAGAGCCAGGAAAAAAAGTGATATTTGTCGCTTAAACAAACCATAGATGAGCAGGCTTAAAGGAAGCGGACAAAGAGCATGAGAAGCATCTCGAGCCTGGCAGGGATTCAGCAATGAGACAGGGTGTGGCAACGAAGGAAAGTCAGAACCGCAGAGATATCTCTTAGAAGATTTTTTCTATCAAAAGTAGAATAGCTTTTAATCTTTTTACTTGCCTTAATGATAATTTTACCCTTCAAATGACTGAGGTGCCAGTAAGTGCAAGATCTATTCTGGATCTGATTTTCAGTAATAACAGGGAGCTTATTACTAGGGTAGAAAAATGGGAAACTTAGGATAGGAAAAGCGGAGAACTGAGTAGGTTTTAGGCATGGGGAAGTGACCATTTCATATTTGTATTTGGCATAAAGAAAGAGGAAAGGCAGGTATCCTCTGACATACACACTAGATTTGGGGACAGCAAATTTTGTATAATTCATAGAAATGATAAACAGGCACCCATGAACCAATATTCTACATTAGAATTGAATCCCAAAAGGACAGAAAACTCAAGAAAAAAAAATTCTGAAGACACAAAAGAAAACAAAAGGGAGTTGTCTAAAGAAACTATGGTGAAGACACAGTATGAGGGTTGGGGACAGAGCAATATCATAGACCAAATGACGGGCTTAAATCAGCTGCAAGTTTTAATTCTAGATGTTATGTAACTTAATAATCCTGAAAAGGAAAACTTGAGTAAATGTAGAAATGTTTGTGTACTATTATTTTCATACACATGTACAGATATATAAGGGCATATAAAATGAGACATTCTGTCAAGTCCATATAGGAATCTTAGAAATGCATTGTATGTGATACTGAAGGCTGGACTAGTCTCTTTTCATTCTCTGAGTCAACTGTGATGCTCTAAATTCTCAAGACTATCTGTTGAAGGAAGGGAAAAAAGATAAAGTCTTTATAGCAGTAAAGACTTTGAATTGAAGGGCCTGATCATTAAATTGGGCATCATTATCTAGCTCATATTTACATAAGCTTTAAGTTTTACAAAGTACTTAATACAGGGTGTCCTAAAAGTGTTAGGTCACTTTTATGCTGCTAAAGCTTACCTAATAAGTTAATAAAATCTATCTAGTCATTTTAAGATTTAATAGTTTAAAAACACCGTAAGACTTTCTAACCACCCTATATATATTATCCCATTTAAATCTCTAAGTCCCACTGTTAGGTTGTTGCTATTATTATCTTTACAGATGAAGAAACTGAGATTTAGAGAGTTTAAGTAACCTGATGTAGTCATAAACATTGTGTATCACCCAAGTACTATAAATGAGATCTCACTAGCCAAAAACAAGAGGTAGCCTACCAAATAATTTAGATTAAAAAAATATCATGTTTGGAAGATGAGAGGAAAAGCTGGTAACAGAGGAGGAATAGAGAGAAGTATAGATGAACAGATGCAAAGCTCAGTAAGAACTATGGGGAAAATGTAAACAGTAACAAAAGGCTATAAAAATGTAATTTTTCTCAGTGAATTTTAAGGCAAATTTTTCAGCAAAGAATGTGGGAAGGGAGCCATAAAAGGTTTGAGGAGGGATGAAAAGACCTGAAAAAGATGAATGGTGAGTCATAACGGGGGGATTGTGTTGTACCAGGGAAGGCCACTTGAGATTACTTAACATAAATTTGTAGTGACCCCAGTAAGCAAGGCTGATGATGGGAGTATTCCAAGGCAGAAACTTCACAGATGATAGGGTACCTACAATGTGCCTGGTACTATGATAGGTATTAGGGTTCAAATACAATGAATGAAATATTCCTTCTTCACAAGATGATTATATTTTAACAGGAGAAAACAAGAACATAGGGGCGGCTAGGTGGCGCAGTGAGTAGAATGCTGGCCCCGGAGTCAGGAGGACCTGAGTTCGGATCCAGCCTCAGACACTTAACACACACACACACACACACACACACACACACACACACACAAAACTAGCTGTGTGACCTTGGGCAAGTTACTTAACCTCAATTGCCCTCCAAAAAGGAAAAAAAAAAGAAAAAAAAAAGAAAATAAGAACATATCTAAGTATATAGAGAATAAACATTAAAAATGTAAACACTTGTAAATACAAAGTGGTTACAGCTGAATATTAACAGTTGAGGTGATTTGAAAATGCTTCATCTAGAAGGTGGTATTTGAACTGTATCTTTGAAAAAAAAAGAAGGATTCTATGGGGCTGAGGCGAAGAGAATTTGCGTTTCTGCCATGGAGAGGAGGGGGGCGGGTAGCTAGTACAAAGACACATAGATAAGTGATGGAGAGTCATGTGTGCAAAACAGAGAGAAGATTAATTAGATTTGTATCATAAAGTACAGGAGGAAGAGTAACATACAATAAGACTGGAAAAATAAATTGGAATAAGGTTGTAAAGCTTTAAAAGTTAAAAGAGCAGGGTTTATATGTGATCCTAGAGGCAAAAGAAGGCCTTTCTTTTGGAGTTCATGCAGTTGGAGAATGACATTGACACTTAAGGAAAATCAGTTTGGATGATGGAAGGAAAGAAATGGGAGAGACTCGTGAGAGGGAGACCCTGCAGGAGGTCATTAAAACAACGTAGGCAAGGGGTGCTAAGGTGCCTGAATTAAGGTCATGGCTATATTATTAGAGAGAAGGGGTTCAATGTGAGAGGTGTTGTAGAGGTAGAAATGGCAAAATCTGGCAACTGATTGGATATGTGGGGTTTGGAAATGCAAGGAATCAAGGAAAATGCCAATATTTTGCACTTTGGAAATAAAAAATGATGGCATCTTCAACAGAAATATAAAAATTTGGAAGAGGGCTGGCTTTTAAGGGACATACGGAATTTGAGATGTCTCCAGGAAATGCAATTTGAAATGTCGTATACTCAGCTGCTGATATAGCACTTAGGTTCATGGACAGAATACCCAGATCTGCAAGGTATTAGCATAGAGATGATAATTAAACCCATCTGTATCTGACTTAAGAGATCATGTCAGAAAATTTAAGAGAGTAAAGAGTAAGAGGCCCAGGACAAAAATAGTTAGGGGATATGATCTAGATGATGAATTTAGCAAAGAAAGCAGAGAAGAATGGTTAGACATTTAGGAGGAAGATCAAGAGAGCATTCTAAAGTGCAGAAACATTCAATGATATGCCCCTGAAACACAAAAATACTACTAAGATTCATATCCTTTATCCATAGATGTCCCACAAGGTTTTGTCTTGGGTCCTCTTCTCTTCTCCCTCTATACTACTTCACTTGATGATCTCATCAACTCCTATGGATTTAATTACTATCTCTATGCTGACCATGTGCAAATGTATCTATCCTGACACAAATTCTTATCAGACCTCCAATCTCACATCTCCAACTGCCTTTCAGACATCTTGAACTAAATGTGTCCAAGACAGAACTCATTATCTTTGCCCCTAGCCTTTATCCCCACTTTCATATTATCGTAGAGGGCAAGAGCATCCTCCCAATCTCACAGGTTCACAACCTAGGAGTCATTCTGTATTCTTCATTATCTCTCATCCCCCACCTCCATATCCAATCTGCTGTCAAAGCTTATTAATTTCACTTTTGTAAAATTACTCATAAACACCTCCTTCTCTCCTTTGACCTTGCCATCACTCTAGTGCCGACCCTCATCACCTCAAGCCCGTGTGCCCCAAGTCTCTCCCCACTTCAAGTCACAAAAATGATTTTTCCAAAGAACGTATCCTCCTACTAAATAAACTCTAGTAGTTCCCTATGGCCTTCAGGATTAAATACAAAATCTTCTATATAACTTCAAAACCCTCCTTCCTTCATACTTCTTATACTTTATTCTCTGACACAGGTTTTCTTGATGTTCCACAAACAATTCACTTTATCTCTTAGCTCCAGGGATTTTCTCTAGCTGTCTCCCATTCCAGGAATGCTCTCCTTCCTCAGCTATGCCTATTGGCTTTCCTTATGGCCCAACTAAAAGCTCATCTCACATAAGAAGCCTTTCCTGACCCCTCTTAATTCTAGTGCTTTTCCTCTGTTAATTATTTCCTATGTATCTTATAAATAGCTTGTTTGAGTGTGTACTGTCTCCTCCCTTAAGACTATGGACTTCTTGAGGCCAGAGACTGGTTTGGGGTTGATTTGTTTTTCGTTTTTTTGTATCTCCAGTAGTTTAGCACAGTGCCTGACCCAAAGCAGACACTTAATGTTTATGGACTGACTGATTCAAACCCAATCCATTCTATAATGCCAGGTAGAATTTAATAAAATAAATATACCTAGTCTTTTGAACAGATCATCATAAATTCCACTTATTTTGATCTGAGGAGATTGCTACTTAAAGTTTACTTTGAATGTCAAGTATGATCAAACAATCTAATGAAATATGAGTCAAGTTTGTAGTTTAGTGTTCATCTGAAATCAAATGAGTCAAACTTCAAAGGCAGGATTCAAGAAAATTATGTAAATCCTATAGTGATAATTTATTTTAAAATTTATTTAGAAACTGTAAGCTTTAGAAGTCAAAGCAAAACTTCTCTGATCTCCAGATATAGTAAATTAAGACTGACATTTGTATTTAGGCTAAAGGTAATGCCTGTGACTATTCCCTGAGGGGCAGAGAGGCACTTATAAACAAACACTTGGGTCTGCATGATTTTCTGCACTGGAGGAAACAGTGTTTTTATATACATGCATACATACACACACACACACACATTTAGCTACTCAGTTTGCCTTACTCATCATAAAATAGGTCTTCTGAATTGAAAGTAGAAAGGGGTGATTCCTGCAAAGTAGGTCTCTTAATTTACCTCTCAAGAGATCTGTGATGAATTTGCAGTTCTGATTTATAAAGTACACCATTTCAACAGTGATGCTAACAGACTCTCATTAGGATTTAGAATTAGAATTAAGACTTGCTTTTGAAAATTTGAGAAGAAAGGAAATAAGGGAGGTAGGAACCTATTACGATAATTTCTTTAACTCACTTAAATTTTAAGTAAATGACATGTGAACTTTGGAAAGTAAATTTTTCTATAATAATATTTATCTAATTTCTTCTTAGTTAATATAATTAATCATGGGTAATTAAGGGTTTTATAGAAATGAATGGAATGGAAATGGAAAGTGACTATAAAGACAGTATGGAGTACTATCTAATATATATCAAACTTAATGACTTGCTAACATGAATAACAATCATCATCATTGCTTACATAGAATTTCAAGGTTTTCAAAGTACTTTTTATGCAATTATCATACTTCATTCCCTCAAAAATCATGAGCAAGGTGCTATATATTTTGCTAGGTTTTATAGATGAGCAAATTGGGAAACTGAGGCTCAGAAACGTTAAGGGACTTGCACAATGTCATACAGCTAGAGATTTCTAGATTTCATTTCAGAGATAATTTGTCTGACTCCAAGTATGGCATTCTACCATGTCATCTACCAAGAAATGAAATAGTGAGATTAGAATTGCTGTAGAGTCCAAGCATAAATATTCATTATTATATTTTTTCATCAATCACATCAAAATATGTCAATCAGTTTACTTTTTATGGTTATAAGAAATACTCAATAGTACTCACCAGTTTTCATTTCTATCAACCGTTTCTTTTTTTGCTGACGTTCTGCCTTTTCTCTTTCTGCTATTTCTTTGGCTATCCTGGTACGTTTCTCTTTTTCCTCAGCTTCTCTTCGTTTGATGTTCTCCTTCATTGCTTGCTATGAAAAATGATTTAAAATATTACTAAGGTTGAATATTGCCTAAAAAAGGAAAAACATTAAATTCATTCATAGATCTATGAAACTTGTATTTTTAAAAGCACCTACTATGCAGCAGATGCTGTGCCAAGCACCGGGGATACAAATATAAAAAAAAATTAGGATAATAAACAATTCCAAGAATCCTTATTGTATATTGTTCTCAAAACAGTATTCACAGAAAATTTAGTTTAATCTTGGGACTACTTTTTTTTGGTACAGCTGAATAGCATTTAAAAGCACTTGTTCCTTAATTGTATCAATTAAAAAGGGGATAAAACAAAACTTTGTATATTCAAACAACAATGATTAAAATAATATACACACATGGCTAATATTTTCTTATTTATCTAGTCAATGTTTTGAATATCTATTAACTGGATCATTTTACTCCTACTACTGCCACCATCTTAATCCAAGTAAGACAAAATTACTTTAATATTAATTGATTCAATAAGCCCCTAAAATGAATTTTTCATGTCCTGTACTAGGTGCTAATAATACAGTCCTTGCCTTCACAGAGTTTATATTTCTACTGGAGAAAAATATCATGTTCACAGATAATAAAAAGTAATTTGAGTAATGGGGATGGCATTCATTGACAAGGGAAGTCAATAAGGGTTTTTTATATAACATGGCTCTTGAGTCAGCTCTGAAGGGAGCAAGGGATTATGAAAGGCAAGGGTTAGGTGGGAGAGCATTCCAAACACGGGCCAGTCTGGACAAAGGCACAAACACGGAAGGTAGAAAGCAATACAAGGAAAACAGCTAGGAGACCACTTGGTCTACACTGTAGAATCTATGAAGAGTAGTGTGAAATGAAGCTGAGAAGTAAGTCTGGACTTTGACTAAATAGTTTTAAAGGCAAAACAGTTATAAAGCAAAATGAGTCTCTATTTTCTAATAGAGACAATAGGCTGCCACTTATACTTGTAGAGCAGAGAAGTGACAATCAGATCTGTGTCTTAGGAATTACAATTTAGCAACAGTATGGAGGACATATTTTATGCAGAGAAAATGGATGCAGGAAGACCAGCTAGAAGGAAATTACAATAATCCAGAAGAAATGTAGGGTCTGAACTAGAATACAAGCTTTGTGAGTGGAAAAAAGGGGGATAGATGCAAGAGACAGTGTGGAGCTAGAAGCAATGAGACTTATAAATATACATAACATCTGTCAATTTAAGTACATGTAAGTAGAGTTGAAATTTTGTGATGACCTTCTTATTAGAAAGCTTATTTTGTTTACAGGAGTTAACCTTTTATTATATTGAAATACATTTGCTGGGGCGGCCAGGTGGTGCAGTGAGTAAGAGCACCGGGCCCAGAGCACCACACCCAGAAATAACTGGCCGTGTAACCTTGTGCAAGTTACTTAACCCCAATTGCTTTAAAAAAAAAAAAGATACATTTGCCATCTGAGATTATCTGACATCTCTTTCCCTCCTTTATGGAAAGACAAAAGAGGGTGAAGAGAATATATATATTTGCATGGGAAGAACAATTGATCCTTTAGTCACCCATCTGGCAGGCAAACAGTAAATAATGTTTATATAATCAATCAGGAAATTAGCATTTATTAAGCACCTACTATGTACCAATGATTGAGTTAGGTGCTAGATATATAAAGACAAAATTTCCTAAGATGCTTACATTCTACCAGTGGAGATAAAATGTCTATTTACAAATCTATACAAAATAAATCCAAAGTAGATAAAAAGGATGGACATGGATGGTTGGGAAGATCAGGAAAGGCTTCATGAAAAAAATGATATTTGGAAGAAGTAAGGGATTTTATGAAGTGGAGGTGAAAAGGGAGTATATTTAGGCAAAGAAGATGGTCAGTGCAAAGGCATGGAAATAACATGAGGAAGAAGGGAATTTGGCTGGATTGCAAGGTATTTATATGCAGTGAAGCTGGTAAGATAAGAAGGGTCTAGGCTGTGCAGTCTAACAAAAGAATTTGGCGGGGGCACTGGGATTTATGGGGTAAAGAAGTTAACATGCTCAAATTTTACTTAAGTAAAATCATTTTTCCAACTATGTGAAGTATGGAATAAAAAAGCAGAGACTTGAAGCAGGGAGACCAATTATGTGACTGCAACAGTCAAGGCAGAAGGTAATGAGAGCCTGATTAAGGAAGTGAGTGTATGAGTAGAGATAAAGAGCCTGATGTAAGAGCTTTTGTGCAAACAGAAACAGCAAGAACTGGCAATTGATCAGATAGATGAACTAAGAGAGAGAAACTGAGGATAACATGGAATTTACAAACCTGAGAGATTGGACAATGGAACTACCTCTGAGAGAAATAAGTTTGGCAGAGAAGAGGGTTTGAAGGAAAAAAGATAATAAATTCTATTTTAGACATGTTATAGTGGAGACGTCTCCAGGACACTCATGTTTGCAATGTCCAATGGGCAACTGGTGTGATGTGGCATCAGAGGTTCAGAGAGAGGCTAAGATAGAATATAGATCTTTGAATCATGTGCATAGAGAAGATAAGTAAGCTCATAGGAGCTGATGAGTTTGTCAAGAGTGTAAAGTAAGATATTCAGTGCCATACCAATCAAACTAGCAAAAAAATTATTTTGTAGAGCTAGAAAAATGGTAAATTCATCTGGAAGAATAAAAGGTCCAGAATATCAAGAGAATTAAGAAATGCAAAAGAAGGTGGCTTAGATGTACCAGGTCTAAAACTGTAGGATAAAGCAGCAATCATCAAAACTACTTGGTAACTGGCTAAGAAATAGAATGGTGGATCAGTGGAATAGTTTAGGTACACAAGGCACAGTAGTCAATGACTCTAGTCACTGTTAGATAAATCCAGAGACTCCAGCTTCCAGGATAAGAATTTACTATCTGACAAAAACTTCTGGGAAAACCAGAAAACAGTATAGCAGAAACCAACATTTCACACCTTATACCAAGGTATAAGGTCAAAATGGGTGCACTGTTTTGACATAAAAGCTGATATCAAAAGCAAATTAGGAGAGCAAGGAATAGTTTACCTGTCAGATCTACGGAGAACAGAAGAATCTGTGACCAAACAAGCAACAGAAAGCATTATGAAATGCAAAATGGATAGTTTTGATTGCATTAAATTAAAAAGCTTTTGCACAAAGTTGATACAACTAAGATCAGAAAGGTAGTAGAAAGCTGGGAAACAATTTTACAGCCAATATCTCTGATAAAAGCATCATTTCTAAAATATATAGAGAACTAAGTCAAATTTATAAGAATAAAAGTCATTCCCCAATTGATAAATGGTCAAAGGATATGAACAGGCAGTTTTCAAATGAATAAATTAAAGTTATAGTCACATGAAAAAATGCTCTCACTATTGATTAGAGAAAAGCAAATTAAAACAACTCTGAGGTACTACATCACACCTAAAAGACTGGTTAACAAGGTAAAACAGGAAAATGATAAATGGTGGAGATGTGGGAAAATTGGAACACTAATGCATTGTTGGTGGAGTTGTGAACTGATCCAATCATTCTGGAGAGCAATTTGGAAGTATGCCCAATGGGCTATAAAAATATGCATACACTTTGACCCAGTAATACCACTTCCAGGGCTGTATCCCAAAGAGATCATAAAAACAGGAAAAGAGCCCATATGTACAAAAAATATGTATAGCAGTTCTATTTGTGGTGGCCAAGAATTGGAAATCGAGGGAATGACCATTAATTGGGAAATGGCAGAACAAATTGTAGCATATGAATATAATGGAATATTATTGTTCCATAAGAAATAATGAGCAGGCAGATTTCAGAAAAACCTGGAAAGAATTCCATGAACTGATGCTGAGTGAACAGAACCAAGAGAACAATGTACACAGTAACAGCAACACTGTATGATGACCAGCTTTGATAGACTTAGCTCTTCTCAGCAATGCAATGATCTAAGACAATTCCAAAAGACTCATAATGGAAAATGCTATCCACATATAGAGAAAGAACTATGGAGTCTGAATACAAATTGAAGCATACTATTTCCCCCCTTTATTTTTGTTTTTTTCTTTCTGGTGGTTTTTCCCTTTTGTTCTGATTCTTCTTTACAACATGCCTAATGTGGAAATATGTTTAACATGATTGTACACGTATAGCTTATATCAGATTGTTTGCCATCTTGTGGAGGTATGAGGGGAGAGAGGGAAGGAGGGATCACATTGTTTATTTGTATATTTTCAAGGATAAAACTCGAAATTAGTACAAATGGTCAAATATTCTCTTTTAATAAGTACAAGTTCATTGTAAAATAAGCTTTTTATCTACATTTTCTAGAAATCATTGGTACTTCTTTCATATTTTGCATTAGACAATAAAAAGGCAAAATCATTTTATGTGAAAAATAACATATACATTTAGGAATATGGTCTAAAGTCGTTGAAGCAATTTGGCTTTATGAAAAATTAAGTATGGATTTTCAGTTTTTAAAAATCATACCTAGTTTAATCATCATTTCCTGTCATGTTATAACCTCAAGAAGAATAACAATGAAAAGATACATTGTGTGGCATAGCAAGAAATGGTGGTTAGGAATTAATGCAAGAACTAATTTGTATTTTTTTTCATTCTATACAATTTTGTAATACATGGACTTCTAACTGATTGGATAGAAAGTTACATTAAAAACTACTACATTATACTACATAGAATTAGCACTTAGCTTATTCCTCTGCCCTGCCCCCCAATGTTAAATTATAACCTAAGGAACAAATTTAAGTAAAAGTCAAACATACAAATAGTTAGATATACGGTGCTGATTATTTAGACAACCTATTCTTGATTTGTTTTTCTACTTAGTCCAATAAAATATTGTACTTTTATTGATTCCTTTTAGTATCATGTTGCCAAGACAAACTGTTTGGCTGTTTATTTTAGCTCTTCCCTCACAAAAGCAGACATACATCCTTTTTTGAAAGGTCTTCAGAACTGATTTTAATTGCATAGCAAAGCAGCATGTTTCAAAATTGTAGACATCTTTCAGTGTTTTCACTTCAGGGATATAAACAATAGGACACAGTACCTCCCTTTTCTTATAGGGGATCAACAACTGAATGGAAATTTTTCTATTATCTTAAAAGGCCATAAATCGGCAAGTAACTGATCTTTAATTATCCTAAAGCATCTGGGTAAATAGTTGAATAAAACTGTTTTACCTAACTTGTCTCAGCTCAGAAGGAGCACAGAATCTATTCTGAAACAACAAGGAATACCAATATGGAAGAGTCTCTAGACCATCCTATCAGAGCAGCTAAACTTGTTTACATTAAAATGTTTGTATAATTGCTCAATACAGGGTAGAGGTCATTGATTTCCTTCTCTAAGTGACAAATCATAGATTTTCAGTGTGCCCATCTTGTCCAATCTATATCCCCTAAAGAACCTCCTCCACAATATATATAATAAATATTGATCCAGTCTTTGCCTGGAGATCTCCAGTAAGAGAGAAGTTATTATTTCCCAAGGCAGCCCATTTAACTCTTGGAAAGGTCCAATTATTAGGAGTACTTTCCCTATACTAAGCTGCCTAACTTGACCTCTTGGCAAATTCCCATTGCTCCTAGATCTCCGCTCCAGTGCCAAACTGGAAAAGATTAATTTCTCTTCTATGTGATATTTTTCAAGTACTTGAAGACCAACACCATGCTCCCTACCTTATGGTTTTTCATCTCTGGGTAAAAAAACCCTAGTTCCTTCAAATGACACTCATGTAACATAGATTCAAGGTCCTTTGCCATTCTGGCTTTCCTCCTCTGGACACACTCAAGATTATCAATTCCTTTCCTAAGACATGTTGGCCAGTACTAAGCATAAGCCCACAGGTAATCTGACAAGGACAGAGTAAAACAACAATATCATCTCTTTGTGACTGGAAATTATTAATCTCTTAAATCTTATTATCTTTTTTTGGGTCTCATCATATTGTTGCCTCATATTTAGTTTGTAGTTTATGAAAGCCCACAGAACCTTTTCAGGAAAACTGTCATGAAACTGTCTTCCCCATTATTTACTTCTGAAATAGATTTTTTTAACCCTAGGTAATAAGCTTTCCTTTTATTCCTACTGAATTTCATCTTATTAGATATGGAAAAATATTTTATTCAGTCACTAAGTGTTTATTAAGCACCTAATATGTTCCAGACACAGTGTTAAGTACTATGGATGCAAAATGAAAAAAAATTTCTCCCAAAAAGAAGTTCACATTCTAATGGGGAAGACAACACATAAATAACTAGGGACATACAAGATATGTATGGTGTAAGACAGGGGATAAAGGTGGGGTGGTAAGGGGGCAGAGGAAGGAGCAGAGAGGGACCAGTCTCTTGCAGAAAGTAGGATTTGAACTGAGTTTTGAGGAAAGGTAAGGAAGACAAGAGGTAGGAGTGAGAAGGGACAGCATTCCAGGCATAGGGAACAGGGAATTATGGAATCTGGAGATGGAGGAACAGAAAGCTTGATATAAATATTTATTAAGACCTGATTACATGCCTGTTACTGCAGAGGTACAGGAATGGAACAACAACCAACATTTTCTTCCTTCACAGAGCTTACATTTAAGCCCATCGAGATATTTTTTGGATTAAGACTCTGTTATACCATATTTTAAATGAACATCCTAGCTTTGTGTCTTCTGTGTTTTTGCCACACTACTCCCCTGCTCAAAAAATTGCAGTGGCTCCCTATTTCCTTTAAGAAAAAATATAAACTATTCTATTTGGCATATAAACTGATTATATTCTGGCTTCTGGAGACCTTTATAGACTTTTTGCATTTTATTTCAACCATACATATTGTGATGTGGCTAAATTTTCCTTTTTTGCTATTTCTCAGACACAATATTCCATAATTTATTGGCAAATATAGAATTCATTCTCTCCTCACCTCTATCTGTTAGAAGCCCTAGTTTCCTCAAAGTTCAGCTCAAGTGTAAGCTTCTAAAACAGGCCTTTTTTTTTCCATTTTTCAAATGCTTTATCAACTTCTGATTTACATCATTCATTTCTGCCAGATTTTGAGTTACAAATTTTCTCCCCATTTTTCCCCAACCCACCAGTCCCACAGGATATCCCCTCCTCCAATCTGCTCTCTCCCATATTTTCTCCCATACCCTTTTGACTTTTCCAGTAGGGCATGGTGGATCTCTATGCCCCAGTGCCTGTGTGTGTGTGTGTGTATAAATATATATACACACATACATACATACACACACATATATATAAATATATATACACATACATACACACATATATATATAAATATATATACACATACATACACACACATATATACACATATAAATATGTTTAAACATTTGATTTTAAAACTTTTTGCAGATTCATTCCCTTCCTCCCTTATCACCTACCCTTAACTGGGAAGATAAGCAGTTCAGTATAGGTTGTACATGTGTAGCTAATGCAAAACAATTAACAGAGTAGATATATTATAAAAGACTGACATATTCCCCTCCGTCCTACATCCCACTTGTTCTATTCTCCACTTTGATCCCATCCCTTTTCAAAAGTGGGTGCTTCCAACTTCCCTGCCCCCTAGCCTGCCCTCCCTTCCATCATCCCCCGTCTCATATCCTTCCCCTGTACTCTCCTGTAGGTTGAGATACCCTATTTAGTGTGTATTTCATTCCCTCCTCAAGCCAAATTCAATGAGAATAAGGTTGACCCATTCCCCTTTGCCTTCCTGTTCTTCCCCTCCATTGTATTTTCCCTTGACTCTTCTATATGAGATAGTTTACCCCATTCTGTCTCTCCCCATCTCCTCTCATTATATTCCTCTCTCACCTCTTTATTTCACCTTTTAAGTATCATCCCTTCCTATTAAATTGGTCCTGTGCCCTCTATGTATACCTGTAAACATACATACACACATTCACATATGTATTCATATGACCATATACCCTCATATATAGACATATATATACATATGTACACATATATATATATATATATATATATTTCTATTCCCCCTTCAACTATGTTCATGCTGAGAAAAGTTTCATCAGTTACAATTATTGTTTTTCCATGTAGGAATGTTAATGGTTCGACTTTGATAAGTTTCTTATAATTTCTTTTCCCTGTTTACCTTCTCATGCTTCTCTTGCTTCTTGTATCTGAATGTCAAATTTTCTATTCAACTCTGTTTTTTTCAGCAAGAAGGCTTGAAAGTCCTCTATTCCACTGAATGACCACATTTTCCCCTGAAACATGATACTCAGTTTTGCTGGGTAGGTGATTCTTGGTTTTAAAAACTCCCAGTTCCTTTGACTGCGAAATATCATATTCCAAGCCCTTTGATCCCTCAGTGTAGAAGCTGACAGATCCTGGGTTATGCTGATTGTGTTTCCACAATATTCAAATTGTTTCTTCCTGGTTGCTTGTAATATTCTCTCATTAATCTGGGAATTCTGGAACCTGGCTATAATATTCCTAGGAGTTTTCTTTTTGGAATCTTTTTCAGCAGGTGATCAGTGGATTCTTTCAAGCTCTGTTTTGCCATCTGGTTCTAAAACATCAGGGCAGTTTTCTTTGAGAACTTCCTGGAGGATAATTTCTAGGTTCTTACTTTGATCATGGTTTTCAGGTAGTCCAGTAATTTTTAAATTATTTCTCCTGGATCTATTTTCCAGGTCAGTGGTTTTTCCCATAAGATATTTCACATTGCCTTCTATTCTTTCATTTGTTTGGATCTGTTTAACAGCATCTTGATTTCTAATAAAGTCATTAGCTTCCATTTGCTCCATTCTAATTCTGAAGCAACGATTCTCCTCAGTGAGCTTTTGAGATTCTTTTTCCATCTGGCAAATTCGGCTTTTTAAGGCATTCTTCTCCTCATTGCCTTTTTGAGCTTCTTTTGCCATTGGAGTTAGTCTGTTTTTTAAGGTGTGATTTTCCTCAGTCAGGCTGTTGACTCTCATTTTGTAATTTTCTTGCATCGTTCTCATTTGTCTTCCCAATTTTTCCTCCACCTCTCTTATCTGCTTCTTAATGTCCTCTATCACCTGTAACCAGCTTATATTTTCCTTTGAAGCTTTTGGTGCAGTTCTGATTTCACTGTCTTCTTCCTGTTCCATGCTTTGCTCCTTTTTGTCCCCAAAACAGGAGTCTAATGTTGGAATCTTCTGTCTGCTTTGTTTCCTTTGACTGGTCATATAACCCCTCAGTCACTTGACTTTTGGGCTTTTGCCACAGTAGGACTCTGCCACCAGAGAGGGGAGCTTTCATCCCAAACACTGCGGTTTTCTCAGCTGCCATAGGTATTAGATGAGTGCCCTCTCTGAGGCCTCCACACGCTCTGGCAAGCTGGATACACACCCCAGGACCTCCACCCTAGACTGCAATCCAGATCCAATCAGGTTAAAGCAAGAGCTATTACCACTCAGACTGGTTGCTTGGTCCCTCTACACTCTGCTCACCAGGAGCTAAAGCTGCCATGTGGCACTGGCTGGCTGTGCCTGGCGTCTCAGCAGCTTCAAACCCCGGGGGCAAAAACTGACACATTCCCACTTACTGTGTTCCAAAGTCCAGACTGCACTGACCTCTCACTTTGTCCTTCGCATCTATGTGTGGATAATTCTGGAACCGGCCACAGCTGCTGCTGATCTGGAGTCCCTCTAACTGGTGGCTGGTCAGACCCGCCCTGGGGCTAAAACCTCCACGCCCCAAAGCGCTGTGCTGTGATTCCTGCCAGCCTGTCCTCAGTGGGAGGTCAGCTTCTCTGTGTAGTTTTGTGGATTCTGCAGCTCCTAAGTTTGTTCAGAGTCCCCTTTTTGCATTGATTGTGGAAGGTGGAAGCTGGAGCCTGGAGGAGGTAGTGCTTCTACTCCACCATCTTGACTCCGCCCCAAACAGGCCTTTCTTGATTTTATCTGCTGCTTCTAGGTTGCCCCAGCTCCTAATTTCAAATAATCTTATATTTTTAAAATTTACTTAAGAGTATGTGTTGCTTTTTCAAATAAAATGCAAGATTCTTAGGGCAGGAAGGAAATATTTCATCTGTTTATGAATTCCCAGTACCTACCACAGTGACTGGCAGACCATTTCCTCCTTTATTAGATACCCCAATAAACAATAAGAAATATTTTAAAGCACTCTTCTCATCTACTTGTCTACTGATCCTGTAAAAACAGGAACAAGGCTGGTAGATCATGGCTCAGTACTGGTGTAGCTATTGGCTCTTCATTGATTTTGTTTCCTTTTCTTCAACAGATATTCATTAAGCATTTAAAAATATTTGTTCTAGAATTTTGCCAGGGATCAAAGTCAAGATCGCTTTGGTCTATATCTAAATATTCTATTTGTTTTTCCCTTTTTGAAAACCACTGAACCATTTTCCTTTCTCTAGTCCTACAATATTACCTCCTGTTTTTCATGACACATCACTCACTGTGTGGCAATCACAATTTCTAGTTCTTTCAGTATCCCAGGAAATAGTTCATCTGGGTGAGAAATTTGAACGCAACAAGGCCTTCTGGATACTCTCACTATACATCCTGTATTTCAACTCTCTATTAGACATTTTAAAAAAACAAGCAACCCCCCCCCCCACATACCTTTTTAGACCAAAACTCATTCTTTTGGAAATAATTATAAAAAAACAGAAGTCAAGAATTAAGCAGTTCTAGCTTCTCTTATAATTTATCACTATCCCATCCATCCCGGACAGCAGCCTTATCTCTTTGAGTTTCTTGTTTCCCCTAATATTGTAAGAGAAAATCTTCTATACCTTAATATATGTTTGGGACAGCTAGGGAGCAAAATGGATAGAGTGCAGGGCCTGAAGTCATTACGACTCATCTTCCTGGAATCAAATCTAGCCTTAGACACTTATAGCTATGTGATCCTGGGCAAGTCACTTAACCCTGTTTGCCTCAGTTCCTCATCTATAAAATAAGCTGGAGAAGGAAACAACAAGCCACTCCAGTATCTTTGCCAAGAATACCTCAAATGGAATCACAAAAAGTTGGACATGACTGAAAAATCTACTGACCAACTGACCTTATTATGGCCAAAAAAAAACCCCATTGTAACTCCATTACCCAAGAGGCTTATTCAAAGTATGGACACTCTAAATAAAATTTCCCCAAGGCTTCATACATGTCTTTTTTATGAAGAGGTCCCATTTTTTATAGGACCCCTACCATGGCTGGAATGTCCCTGGTAGGAATTTCTTTCTAGGTGAGGAATTTAAAATCTTATTTTTGTTGATTTTTTTTGCTTTTATATAGTTTTATTTAAAAAAATCCCCTCACCTCAAATTCCTTTTAACAGGTAATCATTACATTATCAGAAAGAACTAAAAAATTTAATGGTGATTTCATGAAAGCCCTTTTTGACTTCTTAGAAAATGGTAGATATGACTGATGTCACCTGTAGTAGAATGGCAGCTAGTCAAGAGCAGGGATTATTTTTCCTGGTCTTTGTGTCCCAAGTACCTAACAGCAATTTGCATGTAGTAGGTATTTAATAAATAGGTAGAATTTAGATGGAAAGGTAACAATAAAAGCAATCAAAACTTAAGATGTTACAGAACTCTCATGACCAAGTTTGGCCCCAAAGGAAAAATATTAGAACTAGAAATTATGGTTGCTGAGTCACATAGTGACTCATGAAAAACAGAAGGTATTCTATTTACATTGTCAATTTCAATGTGTATATAGTTTTCTGGACCTACTTCTTTCATTTTGCATAGGTTCATATAAATAAATCTTCCTATGCTTCTCTGCCAAAAAACAAAACCAAATCCAGGAGGTACATTCTTTTTCGTTGGACATATAGAGATTTTATGTCTGGAAAAGTACATATAATGTTAGACATTTTCAATGTGTTGGTTAGTTTTGCTGAATTGTACCCCCCCTCTTTTTTTATTCGTTGTTATAAGGTTCTCTGAGAGGCAGAGGGGAAAGGAATACTTTGGGAAATTCTGGTGATATAAAAACAAAATACATCAATTAAATTTTATTTTAAAAAATGAGTGTTTGTTAGATGGGACTGGAAAATGGTAATGCTTAGGAAAAGTAGAAAACTATAGTGTTCCCTCTTCTAACTAACTTATATAGTTTTCAAGAGAACCTTCCTGTTACCATATTTGGATAGAATAGAGATAGGGATTAGGAATGGATTTATGATTTCACCGATATAGAAAACTGCTAAGTGAGAAAACTTTTTATCAGTGAAGGTAAGCACATTCATTGATACTTACAGTCTTTATAATGCTGCCTAAACCACTGAGAGGATTGAATATTCAAGATATCAAAAGATTTTCTAAAAAATCTATGTATGGTTTGAAATATAAGAGAAAACATGGCTTTTGTAGACAACAATTATGTCACTAGCATCAAAGGATAATTTCCCTTTAAAGACAAATGCTAATAGATTAGCCAATGAAGTGTTTGAATTTTCACTAAAAAAATGGTGACGAATTTAAAAATTTTCATTTAAATGAATAGAGGGTTGTGTTCTATTTGATAAAAATCACAAATGAACCTTACTTTTGATAATTACTACATGGATAAACTAGGGAGTGTTTAAAAAGATATTTAAAAAACCAGTTAAATTGCATTTTGACAAAATGAAGGGCTTTTCCTCTGGTTCCTAATTCATATAGAAGTAATCACATCTAGAAGAGATCAGACATTTTATAATATAGTATGCAGAAACACAAACAACATTTCTGCAACAATTCATCATCTTAAAATACAAATTCATACTCCTTGTGCTCCTAATGCTAGAATTTTTTAAAGATGACAGAAACTATCCTCTGATATATAAGGATATAATGTCCCTGAAGATGTGCAGGTGGTGATAACTAAACTGTTTGTTCCAAGTTGATTTTTACTTGCAATCTAGCCTGAGATGAAACAAAAAAAAAAAATGGAATTACTTATTAGTCCTCAAGGGAATAAAGAACTGACCCATAATAACTAATAGCATGGGTTTGTATGCATCTCCTGTTTTGGGTTATTAAATGTATTCTCAGATCAATGGAATATTTCTAACTACTGTTCAACTTACATAAATCAATTTTTTTTAAAAAATTAGTAGCTGTTCTAAGGATTGATGATTTAATTCAAAATAAGCACATTTAAATAACCTATTTTCTCAAAATAAAAACAAAAATTTTAAATTCTTTTAGTTTCCAAATCAACTATGTAGATGAACTATCATCATCATTATGATTATTGTCATTTTTTATGGCTACTAACAATGACAGGTAGAAGCTACAAGGTGCTATGAGGTTTGTAAAAGCACTTCACAAACATCTCCTCTCATTTTATCCTCAAAACACCCCTGATAGAGAAGTGCTATTATTATCTGCATTTTACAGATAAGAAAATTAAGATAAAAGTTAAATGACTTGCCCATGGTCTCACAGTGCCTAAAACTGGATTTAAACTTGGTTTCCTGACTCCAAGTTCCTGACTCACAATATCTATTATGCCACCAAGGTGACTTAAATTGCCTACTTCCCAATTATTTTAACCCTGAACAAGATGGTAGCCATAAATATCATGACTCTGCATAAGTATGAGATTAGGAATAACTCTGATTCTGACTACTGACAATTATTTTTCTTGAAGAAGCATCAACGAAGGTTCTAAAATGCTATGAATAAAATCTGTTCAAAATTTTAAACTTTAACTTAACTCTGTTGTTTAGTCATTTTCATTTGTGTCTTGCTTTTTGTGACCCTTTTTTAGGGGACAAGGGAGGGAGATTTCTTGGCAAAGATACTGAAGTGGTTTGCCCATGTAACTTCTCCAGCTCGTTTGACAGATGAGGAAACTAAGGCAACAAGAGTTAAGTGACTTGCCCTGGGTCACACAGCTAGGAAATGTTTGAGACTAGATTTGAACTCAGGTCTTCCTGACTCCAGGACCTATACTTTATCTACTCTGCCATATAGCAGCCCAACTTAATTCTACTGCAATGTTATTACTGAATGAAGATTTTATTTACATATACACACACATATATATGAGAGTTACAGATATAACAAAATACTGTTTCAAAATGGCTAAATATATTTTAATTTAGGTTATGGGTTTCTAAGTTTGTGTTACCTTTTCAGTTACATTGGTTACCTGCCCTATAATACACATCATTTATTTGATTTCTCTTCCCTAACTAGTAATCCACTGCAACTGTTCTCATTGTATATTAAGATAATCTACTTATTATATACATATATATATATAATGACTTCTGCTGTATTAATCTACCATACCAATCAAATTCTTAAAGTATATAAGAAAAAAAAAATACCACTCATTTAATTGTATGGAATCTGTCTGTCAAAGACTATTTATTATCCTGGTGAACACAGCCCAGTGATGGTAAGTCTTATTACAAAGGAAAAAATTAAATCAACTAGTGTAAGTGTATTTTCTTATTGCTGAAAGCTGTGAAGAGAAAAGATTAAGAAAGCTGACCAGAATAAAATTAATTTTCAAAGCTGCAAACAAAAAATATTCAGTACTGTGGATCTGGGCATCTATTGTCACCTGAGCTGAATCTTCAACTGCCACACATATTAAGAAATCAGAGAAAATATGTAGAGCAGAACTCATCAGTTTTAATTCTTAATTCTTCATAACTAATTATGAGATGAATTCTTATATAGATTTTTAAAATATTCTATTGGATCTGGGATCTCATTAATGTAATGTGACTTTCAACAGTATGAGTCCAATGCATTTTTGACTTCTGATGCTGGTTCTCTTTTCCTGGTCCTGTAAATTCTCCACAAAGGCTAAATCCACAGTGCTAAAGACTTGCCTCTAGATCTTTTGATATATCATGGATATGATCACATGCAGAATATTCTAATGGGAAATCCCAATGTCTTCCCAAATGTCTGTTCTACCTCTTCTTGCCATACATCATTCTGAAATCCTGCTTCTCTGTAATTTTTGATTTGTGAAGTTATATTTTCTATTCACATGTACCATCCTTCTCTCTTTCTTTACCCTTTGGGTGACAATTTACTTTAATTGTCTGGAAATTGTGGATTTCCATAACTCATAGCCATACAATATGGTTAGGAAACAAAAGCTGAAGGAAAAAATTTCTTAAGAACCAGGTACCATGCATCTCTCTTCCTTTACCCCTTGGCTGACAATCTAATTTAATTGTCTAGAAATTGTGCGTTTCTATAACTCATAGCCATACAATATGGTTAGGAGACAAAAACTGAAGGAAAAAATTTCTTAAGAACCAAGTACCATGCATTTCTCTTCCTTTACCCCTTGGGTGACAATCTACTTTAATTGTCTAGAAATTGTGGATTTCCATACAATATGGTTAAGAGACAAAAATTAACTGAAGGAAAAAATTTCTTAAGAACCAGATGGAAAATGAGATACAAAATGCCAAATGGAAAAAGAGATACAAAATCTTACTGATGAAAAAAATTCCTTAACAATAAGAATTGAATAAGTGGAAGCTAATGATTCCATGAGACATCAATAAATTATAAAACAAAGTCAAAAGAATGAAAAAAACAGAAGACAATTTGAAATCTTACTGGAAAAACAATTGACCTGGAAAATGGATCAGGGAGAGATAATTCAAGAATTACTGCATTCCCTGAAACTCCCGATCAATAAAAGAGCCTACACATCACAATTCAAGAAATGATAAAAGGAAAAATGCCCTGTTATTTTTGATCCAGAGGGTAAAATAGAAATTGAAAGAATTGACTGATCATCTACTGAAAGAGATCTTAAAATGAAAGAAAAAAAACCTCTCAAGAATATGATAGCTAAATTCCAGAGCTCCTAGATCAAGAAGAAAATACTGTGAGTAGCCGAAAAGAAAAAATAGAAATATTGTAGAGCCACAGTCAGAATCAAACAAGATTTAGCAGCTAACCCACTAAAGCAGTGGAGGGCTTGGAATAGGATATTCCAGAAGGCAAAGGAGTCAGAATTACAACCAAGAATCACCTGTCCAATAAAACTGAGTAAAACGCTTTAGGGGGAAAAATGAATATTTAATGAAATAGAAGACTTTAAAACATTTCTGATTAAAAAATTGAAGCTGAATAGAAAATCTGGCATTCAAACATAAGACTCAAGAAAAGAATAAAAAGGTAAACATGAAAGAAAAATCATAAAAGATTGAATAGTTAAACTATCTACATTCCTTTTTGGAAGATAAAACATGTAATTCCTAAGAATTTTATTATTATGGAAGTTAGGGGTCTACATAGAGAGAAGACATGATTTTGAGTTGATTATGTTGGAATGATCTAAAAAAAAGATGAAGGGGTGAGAAAGAGGGATACACTGGGAGAAAGGGGAAGGGAGAATTAGAATAGTGAAAATTATCTCACTTAAAAGAGGAATGTCAAAAGAGCTTTTATAATGGAGAGGAAAATTAGCAGGGGGGGGAGGATAATGCTTGAACCTCACTTTCACTTGGGTATAGAAATCGATCTTACCCTATAGGGAAATAGGAGGGGAAAGGGATTAGAGAAAGGGAGTTGGAGACAATGATTAAAAGAAAGGCAGATTAAGAGAGGAAGCACTCAGAAGCCTAGAGGATTTTTGAGGAGGGACAGGATAAAAAGAGAGAGAGACTGAGACAGACACACAGAGAGAAGGATAAACAGAAAAAAATAAGATGGAAGGTAATATACAGTAATCATAACAGTGAATGTAAATGGGATGAGCTCACCTTTAAAACAGAAGTAGATAGCAGAATGGATCAGAAAGCAAAATCCCACAATCTGCTGTTAACAAGAGACCGAAAGACAGACAGACACAAATACACACAGTTAAAATAAGGAGATGGATCAGAATCTCTTACGCTTCATCTGAAGTAAAAAAGGCAGAGATTGAAATCATAATCTCAGACAAAGCAAAGGCAAAAACAGACCTAATTAAAAGAGATAATCAGGGAAAATATGTTTTGATAAAAGATACTACAGACTATACTATATACTAAAAGTAATATAAAAATTTATGTTTCTCCGATAAAAGTCTCATTTTTCAAATACATGGAGAAATGAGACACATTTATAAACATAAGTGCCACTCCCCAATTGATAAATTGTTAAAGGATATGAAAAGGCAGTTTTTAGATGAAGAAATCAAAGTTATCTCTAGGCATATGAAAAAAATGCTCTAAATCACTATAGATAAAAGAAAGGAAAATTAAAACAACTGTTGGGTACCACATCACACTTGTCAGAAATGACAAATGCTTGAAGGCATGAGGGTAAATAAGTATATTAATGAACTATTGGTGGAGCTGTGAACTGGTCCAATCATTCTGGAGAACAATTTGGAACTATGTCCAAAGAGTTGTAAAACTGTGTATAACATTTTAACCCAGCAATACCACTATTAGGTCTGCACTCTAAAGAGATTAAAGAAAAAGGACTTAACATGTAAAAAAACACAGCAGCTCTTTTTGTGGTGGCAAAGAATTAGAAATTGAGGGGATGCACATCATTTGGGGAATGGCTGAACAAATTGTGGCATATGATTACAATGGAGTACTCTTATGCTATAAGAAAGGATGAGAAAGACAGCTTCATAAAAATATGGAAAGACTTATATGAATTGATGCAAAATGAAGTGAGCAGAATCAAGAGATCAAAGGACAGCAATATTGTAATAATGATCAACTGTGAAAGATTTAGCTACTCTGATCAATACAATGATCCAAGAAAATTCCAAAGGACTCATGATGAAAAATGCTATCCATCTCCAGAGAGAGAGAGAGAACTGATGAACTCAGTGCAAACTGAAGTATATTTTTGTTGTCTTTTTGTCTGTGTATGAGACACAGTTAATATGGAAATGTTTTGCATGATTTTACATGCATAATTGATATCATATTTGCCTTCTCAGTAAAAGGAGAAATGTGCAGGGAGAATTTTGAACTCAAAATTAAAAAAAAAAAAGAACGTTAAAGATAAATGCATAATTTTTTGTTATTCAGTTTTGTCTAACTCTTCATGACCCCATGGACCATACTGTGTATGGGGTTTTGTTGGCAAAGATACTGGAATGGTTTGCCACTTCCTTCACCAGTGGAATAGAGCTTAAATGACTTGCCCAGAGTCAGGCAGCTAGGAAGTGTCTGAGGTCACATCTGAACTCAGGTTTTTCTGACTCCAGGCCCAGTACTCTATCCACTAAGCCAGCTAGCTGCCTCAAATAAATAATACATATATTAAAAAGAATATCCTTGATATAAGCATCAAGTGCTACAAAAATTTTATATAGATGGGAATATTGAACTTTCATTCACTAGTGACTGATGTTCTATTTTTCATTTGGAAACAACAAAGGGTTTGTTTTCTCCAAATGCTTATATTTCTCTGCTCCTAAAGATATTTTGAAAACCAGCACCTCAATGGCCTCAAAACTGTACCTCCCACCTCTAGTCAAATATCTTATGTATTTATTTGGTTTAGTCTGTTTTCCTTAGTGCTACTTATAGTTTTCTTCTGTAGCATGTATACTTTTAAAGGCAGTACTATGATATTAAAAGTCTAAACATGGAGGGGGGGGGGAGTCAAGATGAAGGAGTAGAAGCACGACCTCTGAGTGGCTCCGGCTTCCACCTTCCCCAACCCATGTAAAAAGGAGACTCTAAACAAACTTTGGAGCTGCAGTACCCACAAAATGACACAGAGAAGCTAACTTACCACTGGGGACAGCCTGGCAGGCCAGCGGGAATCGGTCAACGCTCTGAGAGCCGAGTCCAGCCCCATGCCAAGGCTTTAGACCCAGGGCGGACCTGACCAGCAGCTGGCCACAGGGACTCCAGATCAGCAGCAGCTGTGGCCATTTCAAGATTCATCAACACGTAGATGCGAAGGACAAACGGAGATGTCAGCGCAGTCTGGACTTTAGGACACAGTAAGTGGCAGTGCTTGGCTTTCACCCCGGGGGCGAGAAGCCACTGAGATGCCTTCACAGCCAGCCAGTGCCATGCGGCAGCTTCAGCTCCTGGCCTGCATAGTGTAGGGGAACTAAGCAACCAGTCTGAGGGGTAATAGCTCTTGCATTAACCTGCTAGGATCTGGATTGCAGTCTAGGGGGGAGGTCCTGGGGTGTGTGTACAGCTTGCCAGAGCGTGTGGAGACCTCAGAGAGTGCATCCATCTAATACCTCCAGCAGCTGAGAAAACCCCAGCATTTGGGATGAAAGCTCTCCTGTCTGGTGGCAGAGTCCTACATTGGCAAAAAGCCCAGGGGTCAAGTGACTGAGAGGTTACATGACCAGATAAAGGAAACAAAGCAGACAGAAGATTCCAACATTAGACTCCTATTTTGAGGACAAAAAGGAGCAAAGCATGGAACAGGAGGAAGACAGTGAAGTCAGAACTCCTGCAGCAAAAGCTTCAAAGGAAAATATGAACTAGTTACAGGTCATAGAGGACCTTAACAAGCAGATAAGAGAAGTGGAGGAAAAGTTAGGAAGAAAAATGAGAACGATGCAAGAAAATTACAAAATGAGAGTCAACAGCCTGACTGAGGAAAATCACACCTTAAAAAAAAGACTAACTTAAATGGCAAAAGAGGCTCAAAAAGGCAATGAGGAGAAGAATGCCATAAAAAGCCGAATTTGCCAGATGGAAAAAGAATCTCAAAAGCTCACTGAGGAGAACCATTGCTTCAGAATTAGATTGGAGCAAATGGAAGCTAATGACTTTATGAGAAATCAAGATGCTGTTAAACAGGGGCGGCCAGCTAGCACAGAGAGTAAGAGCACCCGCTCCAGTGTCAGGATGACCTGGGGATAGAATCCCGGGCTCAGACACTTAGCACCAACCAGAAACACCCAGCCGTGTAACCTTGAGCAAGTTACTTAACCCCAATTACTTAGGGGCAGCCAGGTGGCTCAGCAAGTAAGATCACCGGCTCCAGTGTCGGGATGACCTAGGGATCAAATCTGGGCTCAGATACTTAGCACCAAAACCAGAAATAAAAGGATGTGTAACCTTGAGCAAGTTACTTAACCCTGATTGCTTTAAAAAAAAAAAAAGATGCTGTTAAACAGATCCAAAGAAATGAAAGAATAGAAGGCAATGTGAAATATCTCATGGGAAAAACCACTGACCTGGACAATAGATACAGGAGAGATAATTTAAAAATTATTGGACTACCTGAAAGCCATGATCAAAGTAAGAACCTAGAAATCATCCTCCAGGAAGTTCTCAAAGAAAACTGCCCTGATGCTTTAGAACCAGATGGCAAAACAGAGCTTGAAAGAATCCACTGATCATCTGCTGAAAAAGATTCCAAAAAGAAAACTCCTAGGAATATTATAGCCAGGTTCAGGAATTCCCAGATTAAGGAGAGAATATTACAAGCAGCCAGGAAGAAACAATTTGAATATTGTGGAAACACAATCAATATAACCCAGGATCTGGCAGCTTCTACACTGAGGAATCGAAGGGTTTGGAATATGATATTCCGGAGGGCAAAGAAGCTGGGATTAAAGCCAAGAGTCACCTAGCCAGCAAAACTGAGTATCATGTTTCAGGGGAAAATATGGTCATTCAGTGGAATAGAGGACTTTCAAGCATTCTTGCTGAAAAAAAAAAAAAACAGAGTTGAATAGAAAATTTGACATTCACAAAGCAAGAGAAGCATGAGAAGGTAAACAGGGAAAAGAAATCATTAACTATTAACATTCCTACATGGAAAAACAATAATTGTAACTGATGAATTTTCTCAATAGTTGAAGGGAATATAAATATATATACACATATATATGTGTGTGTCTATATATGAGGGTATATGGGCATATGAATACATATGTGAATGTGTGTATATATGTTTACAGGTATACATAGATAGAGGGCACGGGACCAATTTAACAGGAAGGGATGATACTTAAAAAGTGAAATTAAGAGGTGAGAGAGGAATATAATGAGAGGAGATGGGGGGACAGAATGAGATAAACTATCTCATGTAGAAGAGGCAAGGGAAAATGGTTACAATGGAAGGGAAGAATAGGAAGGCAAAAGGGAATGGGTCAACCGTATTCCCATTGAATTTGGATTGAGGAGGGAATGAAATACACACTAAATAGGGCATCTCACCCTACAGGGGAGTAGGGGGGAAGGGTATGAGAAGGGGGATGATGGAAGGAAGGCTGGGGGGAGGGAAGTTGGTAGCACCCACTTTTGAAAAGGGACGGGATCAGAGTAGAGAATAGAACAAGTGGGAGGTGGGATAGGAGGGAGGGAAATATAGTCAGTCTTTTACAATATATCTACTATGTTATTGTTTTGCATTAGCCACCGAACTACTTATCTTTCCAGTAAGGGTGGGTGACAAGGAAGGAAGGCAATGAATCTGGAATTCAAAGTTTGGAAATCAAATATTTTTATATATATACTCTTATTAATTCTATTTTAAATGTAATTGGGAAATAAGATATACAGGCACTGGTGCATAGAGATCCACTGGAAAAGTGGAAAGGGGTATGGGAGAAAATATGGGAGAGAGCAGATTGGAAGATTGGATATCCTGTGGGACTGCTATTTTGGGGCGGAGGGTAGGGGAAAAACAGGGAGAAAATTTGTAACTCAAAATCTGGCGGAAATGAATGATGTAAATCAGAAGTTAATAAAGCATTTGAAAAAAATAATTAATTAATTAAACTAAAGGAAAGACAGCCTGGGTACTAGATGATTGGATGACTTTAATTGTCCCTATTTTAATCAATTGACCAGGAAGACTAAAAATCTCCATGAAAACAGAGGACATGATGAATATTCTGTTCATCACCTATTTTTAGAAATAGGAGAAACTATAACATTCAATTTGATCTGATTTTATAATTTTGCAGATAAAGAAATGAGTAAAAGAGTGATGAAATAATTTGCTCTAGGTTATAAAATTTGTTGTAAAACCAAGTCTGAAAAAATATCTCTTCAGGCAAATCTAAAGGCTTAAATACACAGACAGACAAATTAAAAAAAGGTCTAAACATGGGGGCCTATTTTCACTGACAGAGAAAAGATATGATTATAAATATTGTTACAGATATTTTAACATTAAAATCAATTAAAGGTATTTTCTATTAATATTAACATTAATTTTAATATATTTTCCTTTTCTAAGGGTGAAAAGAGGTTGCCCCAGTTTCACATTCAAATGACCTCAGGATTAAACTCTTAGTTGCTTTTGATAAACTTATTCTACCCTTAAATGTTTCTTGACATTTTCTGAAACAAGCAATCAATAAATACTTACATGTTTTTGAGGAAGAGGTAGGGAAGAAGAGTATTGCCAACAAAGAGAATGACCAGTAAGAGGCACGGAGATTAGAAGGAGAATATCATAGGTACATCGAGAAAAGCATAAAGGCTATCATTGTAAAGGGGAAATGTAACATATAATGAGGGCAGAAAGGTAGGTCAGGTACTTTTGAGAAAAGCTTTAAATTGCAAACAGGAGTTTACATTTTGTCTTAGCAACAAAAAGAAGCCATAAGTATATTTAAATAGGTCAGTTGGAGTTGTTGGGTTTTTTTACCTGTATCCATATGCCTTTGCTTTTCATTAATTATTTTTATTCTAGTTTAGCATCAATTTTGATCTCTGTTGTGACAGATCAATATTCTTACTGGACAGAGATGTCTGATTTGGGAGTGATTCCCACATCAGTAACCACTTGTTTAATCTCTGTTAAAACATGTTCATTTGAGGGGCAGCCAGGTGGCTCAGCGAGTAAGAGCACTGGCCCCAGTGTCGGGATGACCTGGGGATCGATTCCGGCCTCAGATACTTAGCACCACACCCAGAAATAACTGGCCGTGTAACCTTGAGCAAGTTACTTAACCCAGATTGCTTAAAAAAAAAATAAATAAAAAATAAAATGAAACGTTCATTTTTTTTTCTCTTGTGATGTTATTTCTATATGCTACATCTATTGTCTCCAGATTCTTTTCTAAGGAAAAGTAGTTATTTCCCTGGCTTTTCCAAATTGTAGGTAGATCTATGGGTTAACCAATGTGGTATTCCTTCCTCAGTTATAGATCACAACTTCTTTTACCTTGCTAAGCATTTTCCCCCATGTCATTCTACAGTTCCTTCACAGAAGATCCATTCAACAGTCTTAGTAATCTTACTGTGGTTCTTTTCATATTTCACAGTTAACCACGGAGCAAAGAGTCAGGCTTATTAGCTGTTGTCACTCCTGCTTGGTATAGTGGAAAAAAATTCTGGATTTGAAGAAGCCCTGGGTTTGAATGCCAGCTGTTACCAGCTGCATGACACTGGGCAAGTCTATCTCTTCAAGCCTTATTTCCTCTTCTATAAAAAGGTTGGACAAGATGGCCACTGAGAAGTTTTCCAGCTCTAAAGTTATGATCCTATTTAGAATGTACTTTATAAGTCTGCTCTTATGCAGAGGCCACTGCTAATCAAATGCAGCAAGGTCCATCATGGTTTTTTTCTGAAATCAATTAAGAATAATTTATTTTACTCTGACATCATTATTTGCCTCGATTATAGTTTCATGTGAAGAATATCAGTATTAAGAGAAAGTACAAAAGGACAAATTCATCATGTTTCCCATTCAGGACTACGATGCTAACTCAAGTCATTGCTTTTTGCCTGGGATATTGCAAAAGTTCCCTAATTTATTTTCTTCTGCTAAATTTTTCCTTAATGAATCTACCTTTCCACCTACATAAACCCACACATAACTGCCAAATTTAAAGCCTTAAAACACAGGCTTGACCACATCACTCTCCTGCTCAAGAAGCTCCAAAGAGCCTCCTCTTGCCTGTAAGATTAAATACAAACTCCAATCTTTGGCATTTAAAGCTCCTCTTAGTCTCCTGCCTTCCTCTTCAGACTTATTGTACATCATTCTCCTTTGATCACTCAGGACACTAAGCAATTGGCCTGTTGGATGCTCCCAGCAAATGATATTCTATTTCCTATATACATCCCCTTGTAAATAAGGACAATAAGACTAGCTGTACTTAAAGGAGTAGTATCCAAATTCCCAGATGAAGTAGGAAAAAAAAAGATGAAAGTTCATTGTTGTCAAACTTAACAGCTCTTTATAAAATGTATCACAAGTTTTAGAAAGTCTCTCTCTTGGGGCTTTATAGCTTGCAATAGAGTTTCCAGAATATAATACTTCCTGAGTTATTATACTGCTTCAGGGTATTGGAGTTAAAATCAAGTGATTTATCACTGAGGGGGAAGAAAAATTTAAAAAAAGAAAAAAATTGATATAGAAATTGGTTGTTTAAAAAAACAGATCAATAGTTAATACATATTATTAAGTGTTCTGTTCAGTCCTTTCAGTCATGTCTGACTCTTCCTGATCTTATTTGGGGTCTTCTTGGCAAAGATACTAAAGTGGTGTAATGGGAATGTAAATTTGAAGATCTTCCCTGCCTCTAGGCTAAAGTGCACCTGGAGCCTGGGGTGGGAGGCTTGTTTTTCAGTAAATACTTCTTGATTGGCCAGTGAGTTACACAAGGTTGTTACATTCTCTAAGCCAGGAGAAGGCTATATAAGCCCTGATGTATAGCTTTGTTTTGGGGCTCACTTTGAGAAGTGTTCTGTGATTTGATCTGGATTCTGGGAAGCCATTGTCCAGAGCCCCCTGGCTTTGAAACCCAGATGTTGATTTAGTACAGATGTAATGGTTGGACAGTTTGGAAAGCTGTCTACTTAATCTGTTTCTGTCTTGATAATTCTGCCTGTATACTTTTAAGTTCAGGGTGCTGACCTTTTTCCCCTGAACGAGGTAAACAATACATATCTAACTGATTAAAGTAAGCTTGTTAACCCATTTTGAGTTGCTTTCCTTTACCAAAGCAGATCCAAGAACCTGTGTTGGCAGCAACCCTGAGGAAGCTTGGGGTGCTTGCTTCTACACCATTCCATAAACAAGACACACTATCTCTTGGCTCCAATTATTTTCTCAGGCTGTCTCACAATCCTGAAATATTCTTCTTCCTTATCTCTACCTTCTGACTTCCAGGATTTCTTCAAGCCCCAAACTCAAAATAAATAAATAATCCCACCTTCTGCAAAAAGCTTCTCTTAATCCTCCAATCCCTGTTGTGAATTACTCCTGGTTTATCCTGCATGTAGTTTCTTTGTACATATTTGTTTGCCTGCTATCTCTTCCACTATCCCATGAACTCTGAGGGCAGGGATTGTCTTCTGCCAGTATCCCCAGCACTTAGCAGAGTTCATGGCACAAAACATGTGCTTAATGACACAGTAGGAGCTTAAAAATGCTTATTGGGGCAGAGATAAGATGGCGGAGTAGAAGCACTACCTTCTCGTGGCTCTGGCTTCCACCTTCCCCAATCCATGCAAAAAGGGGTCTCTAAACAAATGATGGAGCTGAAGAACCCACAAAATGACACAGAGAAGCTAACCTCCCGCTGAAGACAGCCCGGCAGTCTGGCAGGGATCCAGCACAGCACTCTGGGAGGCTAGCCCAGCCCCATGCCAAGGCTTTAGCCCCAGGGTGGGCCTGACCAGCTGCCTGACTGAGGGACTCCATCCAGATCAGCAGCAGCTGTGGCCATGTCTAGATTTATCAACACATAGATGCGAAGGACAAAGTAAGAGGTAAGTGCAGTCTGGACTTTGGGACCAGTAAGTGGGAGTTCGTGGCTTTTACCCCCAGGGCGAAAAGACTCTGAGATGCCGGCACAGCAAGCCAGTGCCACGTGGCAGCTTCAGCTCCTGGCCTGCAGAGTGTAGGGGGACCAAGCACCAGTCTGAGGGGTAATGGCTCTCGCCTTAACCTGCTTGGATCTGGACTGCAGTGTAGGATGGAGGTCCTGGGGTGTGTGCCCAGCTTGCCAGAGCGTGTGGTGACCTCAGAGAGGGCACCCATCTAATACCTCTGGCAGCTGAGAAAACCCCAGCGTTTGGGATGAAAGCTCCCCTGTCTGGAGGCAGTCTTCCTATGGCAAAAAACCCAAAAGTCAAGTAATTGAGTGGCAAAATGAGCAGGCAAAGGAAATAAAGCAGACAGAAAATTCCAACATTACATTCCTATTTTGGGGACAAAAAGGAGTAAAGCATGGAACAGGAGGAAAACAGTGAAGTCAGAACTCCTGCACCAAAAGCTTCAAAGGAAAATACAAGCTGGTTACAGGCCATAGAGGACCTTAAGAAGCAGATAAGAGAAGTGGAGGAAAAATTGGGAAGAGAAATGAGAACAATGCAAGAAAATTACAAAATGAGAGTCAACAGCCTGTCTGAGGAAAATCACACCTTAAAAAACAGACTGACTCAAATAGCAAAGGAGGCTCAAAAAGGCAATGAAGAGAAGAATGCCTTAAAAAGCCAAATTTGCCAACTGGAAAAAGAATCTCAAAAGCTCAACGAGGAGAATCATTGCTTCAGAATTAGAATGGAGCAAATGGAAGCTAATGACTTTATGAGAAATCAAAATGCTGTTAAACAGATCCAAAGAAATGAAAGAATAGAAGGCAATGTGAAATATCTCATGGGAAAAACCACTGACCTGGACAATAGATCCAGGAGAGATAATTTAAAAATTATTGGACTACCTGAAAGCCATGACCAAAGTAAGAATCTAGAAAGCATCCTCCAGGAAGTTCTCAAAGAAAACTGCCCTTATGTTTTAGTACCAGAGGGCAAAATAGAAGTTGAAAGAATCCATCGATCACCTGCTGAAAAAGATCCCAAAAAGAAAACTCCTAAGAATAGTATAGCCAGGTTCCAGAATTCCCAGATTAAGGAGAGAATATTACAAGCAGCCAGGAAGAAACAATTTGAATATTGTGGAAACACAATCAGGATAACCCAGGATCTGGCAGCTTCTACACTGAGGGATCAGAGGGCTTAGAATATGATATTCCGGAGGGCAAAGGAGCTGGGATTAAAACCAAGAGTCACCTACCCAGCAAAACTGAGTATCACGTTTCAGGGGAAAACATGGTCATTCAGTGGAATAGAGGACTTTCAAGCATTCTTGCTGAAAAAAATCAGAGTTGAATAGAAAATTTGACATTCAGATACAAGAAGCATGAGAAGGTAAACCGGGAATAGAAATCATAAGGAACTTATCAAAGTTGAACTATTAACATTCCTACATGGAAAAACAATTGTAACTTATGAAACTTTTATCAGTAGCAGAAAGGATTAGAAATATCTATATATGTTTATATATGAGGGTTTATGGGCATATGAATACATATGTGAATGTTTGTATATATGTTTACAGGTATACATAGATAGAGGGCACAGGACCAATTTAACAGGAAGGGATGATACTTAAAAGGTGAAATTAAGAGGTGAGAGGAATATAATGAGAGGAGATGGGGAGAGACAGATTGGGGTAAACTATCTCATACAGAAGAGGCAAAGGAAAATGGTTACAATGGAGGGGAAGAATAGGATGGTAAAAAGGAATGGGTCAACTTTATTCCCATTGAATATGGCTTGAGGAGGGAGTAAAATACACAGTAAAAAGGGTATCTGACCCTCCAGGATAGTAGGGGGGGAAGGGGATGAGAGGGGGGATGATGGAAGGGTGGGCAGGCTGGGGGGGAGGTAAGTTGGAATTACCCACTTTTGAAAAGGGATGGGATCAGAGTAGAGAATAGAACAAGTGGGAGGTGGGATAGGAGGGAGGGAAATACAGTCAGTCTTTTACAATATATCTACTATGTTATTGTTTTGCATTAGCCACACATGTACAACCTATACTGAACTGCTCATCTTCCCAGTAAGGGTGGATGACAAGGAAGGAAGGGAATGAATCTATATGTGTGTGTGTGTGTGTGTGTGTGTGTGTGTGTGTGTATACTATTATTAATACCACCTTACATGTAATTGGGAAATAAGATATACAGGCACTGAGGCATAGAGATCCACTGGAAAAGTCGAAAGGGGTATGGGAGAAAATATGGGAGAAAACAGATTGGAGGAGGGGATATACTGTGGGGCTGCTATTTTGGGGCGGTGGGTAGGGGAAAAACGGGGAGAAAATTTGCAACTCAAAAGCTGGCAGAAACGAATGATGTAAATCAGAAGTTAAAAAAACATTTAAAAAATGCTTATTAACTGACTGATCTCTATTATCCACAATAGCACTGAAGATAATCTTATGCTAAAGATGTTTTACAGTCTCAAAGACTAATCTCTTCTGTGGTCTAAAATGCAAATTCTACTAAAATTAGTGTTGGAATAAAATATGCTAGCATATTCATTAAAATATTAAAATTTGAAGCAAACTTCTTAAAATTCCTTTGTTTTTTTCTCTCTTGGACTGAAGAACTTCTGGACTGTTGTAGAGAAAATGTAATTTTTGGATCTTTAGTTATCTTTATCCCATGCTCAATATAAATGAACACAAATTCCATGTTCTACTATACTTTGAAACAAACAGTTCAGGCATTAGCAGTGCAATCATTGGAGCTAAGATTCTAACTCAAGTCTTCTTACTTTGTATTCAGCCCTCTTTCATTTTGCCAGTTGCCAAGTTTCAGTGATTTTACCTTCCAAACACCTATCCCCTCTCTCTATCAACAGAGTCATTTCCCTAATGAAGGGCCTTATCACTTCTCGTCTAGACTATTACAATAGCCTTCTAATTGATCTTTTTGAGGATAATCTCCCCATTTTCCAATCAATCTCCCAGGAAACTGCTAAACTGAGAGTCCTTAAAACACAGGCTTCACTACATTGTTTATTTAGCATTTAAAAATCTCCACTCTAATCACTTTTTGCGGACTAATTTTACATTACTTATTCAGTATTCCAGAAAAAATTGCCTATTTGTGGTTCCTACTATGTGATATTCTATTTCCTATACCCACGCCTTTGGTGCAGACTATTCCCTTTACTTAAGAGGTCTCCCTTTTCAATTCCTCCTGGAATTTCTGAATTCCTTTAAAGCAAGGCTTGAGTAGTCTGCCTCCTACAAAATTACCTTTTCCAGACATACTCGGCAGCATATGGGACATCTGTTACATCTCAAAACTTCTAGTCATTACCTCTCTTTCTTCTCGCCTATACTGCATTCTCTGATGAAGAAGTGGCCTATCTCCTTGGCAAAAACAACACCTATAGTTAGTTGGAAGCTTGATTCTTTCCTGTACCTTCTTCCAAAGACTGCCTTCAAATCACCTCCTTTAACCTCTAATCTTCATTTACTTAAAAAAAATTTTATATTATTTTTAATTTATGAAATAAAACAAGCATTTCCATAATATAGTAGAATTAAAAAAGAGGATTGCACACAACTATTATGTACTATTTTCTACTTCTTTTAAATATAGCTTAATTTTTTTCCAAAACAAACTCATAAACCAAATTATATTAAAAAATTTTATACAAATTAAATCATATTTAAATAATTGGAGAAATGTTAATTGTTCATAGGTAGGAAGGTCTAATATAATAAAAAGAAGATGCTATCTGCATCCAGAGAAAGAATTAAGAGAAGCATGTATTGAATGATTTTACTTATATATACATATTTGTGTCTAATGGTAGCCATTTTTTAGGGCAGGATGAGAGAGGGAAGGAAAAAAAAAAGGAAAAAACCCTCCGAATTTTAATCTATCCCTATCTACTGGTTTAGTTTCTCTCAGTCTCTCCTACTTACAAACATGCGAGCTCTCCCTGGATAAGATCATTCTCTCCGGATACCATTATAGATCTTTCCTCATTTTCAAAGCTAAACTCTTAGAAAAAGCTATTTCCTTGCCTCCACTTCTCAATCTTTATTGAAATCCATTTTCTAATCTCATTATTCAACTGAAACTGTTTCAAGGTAACCAATAATCTGTTCTCAACTGGCAAATCCAAAGGACTCTTCTCATTCCTTCTCCTGGATCTTCTTACAGTATTTGACATTGTAAATAACTTCTCCTGAGTATCTCAAGTCTCTAAATTTTTATAACGGTTCCTTCATTCTGTCTTATTCATTCTATCGAACTGCTCCTTTTGCTCAACCATACTGAACCATATATACTGATTCCCCTAATTACAAGTATACCTGAAGTCTCTGCTCTAAGGTCTTTTCTCTCATCATAATTTCTTTTGGGGACCTCATTAGCTCCTATGGGTTCAACTATGATCTCTAGTTAACTCACATAGAGCTATATACATTTCTAGCTATAATTTCTAAACTGAGCTTCACATCTATCTCACTAATGGTCTAGGTTCACAGTTAGAATGATATCCCACAGCCATCTTAAACTCAACATGTCCAAAACAGAACTCATGTGTTCTACCAAATTCAGCCCTCTTTGTTACTTCCCTATGTCTGTCTAGGGTACCATAACTAGTTCAGTCACCAAAGTGACTGTCCTGGTGCTGTCCTCAATTCTTCATTCTCTCTCACCCCACAAAGATGATCAGTTTCTAAACCTTTAGAATTCCATACCTAAAACACCTCTAATATTCATTGTATTCACCATACAAATAGCTGCCACCCTAATTCAGCCCCTCAGCGTCTTTTTTTCCTGGTCTTCTCCAACAGTCTCCCCATTGGTCTTTCAGCCTCAAGTCTCCAATTTGTCCATATTATTGTCAAAATGATTTTCCTTAAGTTCAGGTCTAACCATGTCTCTCCACTACTCAATTAACTCCAACAGCTCTTACTGCCTCTAAAATCAAGTGTAAACTACTCTGTTTAGGATTCAAAGCCACTTAGAACCTTAACTCAACTTATCTTTCCAACCTTACTGTATTATTACTCCCAGCTTCCATTGTTCCATCCAGTCAAAAGAGAAAACTACTTTCTGTTCATCACACACAGCACTGTATCTCCTGTCTCTGTGCCTCATTGACCATTATCTAAGCCAGTAATATATACATTCCTCACTTTTGCTTCAAAGATTCCTCCTTCCTTCAAGATGCAGTACAAGCACCAATTTCTATGTGAAACCTTTACAGATCTCTTCAACTGTTAGTATCCTTTCTCTTAAACATTATATGAAATTACTTTTAACATATAATTTTATATTTATTGGGAACATCTATATATTTATAAATACCTACATGTGTATAAATGTGTGGATGTGTGCATGTGTACATATGCACATATACACACTTATCACAATATTACATATATTCTTGTCTCTCCTGTTAGAATATAAGCTTGTGAGGGAGGAATGTTTTCATTTACTGTATCTGTATCCCTAACACTTAGCATAATTCCTGGCACATAGTAGGAGGTTACTAAATACTCGTTGATTAACTTCTCTGGGGCTCATCTAAAAATATGTCTTAAGATTCCAGGGGCAGCTAGCTGGTGCAGTGAATAGAGCACCGGTCCTGAACTCAGAATGACCTGAATTCAAATCTGGCCTCAGACACTTGACACTTAACTAGCTGTGTGACCTTGGGTAAGTCACTTAACCCCAAATGCCTTGCCTTCCCCCCTCCAAAAAACAAGATTCCAAGTGCAAATGTAAGTGCTAAATATATAAATCATTTAGTCATGATTCTAACACTCTATATTAAATTGTTAGTTTTCAGTACATTTTTAAGAAGGGCATGCAAGAATACTAGATTTATTTTCTGTAATCTATAATTTTCCTTGAAAACAATTTAAACATAACATGAATACATCAAATAACATCTTTCATAAACTCAGCAGTTTCTCCACAATATGTTAAGTTTGCAATTCCCATCTAATGGCTCACTTCCTTCAAGTAATATATATGGTACCAAAACTCTAGTATCAATTTAGACATTCCTTTCAAATTTGCAAAGAAAAAAATCCTGTAAAATTGTTGTCTTGAGGGAAATTTGCCTTTGGTTTTTTTAGTAGTTTTATTCATTTACTAGTTTAGATATGTTTTTATTTCAAGGGTTAGATAAAAATCTCTTCAATTGCAGTACACATGATCTTATCCAAGTGTCAAGTAGCCTGAATGGGTCAAAATACCTGCCTCAAGATAAAGTTCTCTCTATATAGATGCCACTAAAGTTCAAATATGTATTTATTTTGCAACTAAAGACTTATTCCTTCCCCTAAATATTCTGTAAAAGAAAAAAGATTATTAAATATTGAGAACAAAAATAACTTTATTTTAGTTGTGGAACATTTTTACTTCTATCCCTAAGGCATTAAAAATACTTTCTCACTTAATATGTTGGTTTTGCATCTTATCAGCTAATGCTTTTCAAAAGATCTTTTTTAATCCTTAAATGAAAGCATTCCACATCAAAGAGAGACCTCACCTCCCTCTTTAAAAAGCCAAAGGAAACCCTAGGCATTTAAAATCCATTTCAAGGTAAATCCCAGGTAGCATATTGTAAAAAGTATTAAGAAAAAAAGGGGGGGGGGAGAGAAGAATAATTCATAAGACCTATACTTAGTTTGGTAAAATATACCTTAAAAGTACAAACTGATTTTGAGTATAAAGAAATAAATTTCTAGCTGAAATTTTGTTATGAAAGTGCTCTGTAATCAGTCAGGAAGAGTCCTTTATGAACACATATAAAAAATTTCAGGATTCAACTTATTTTCAATCAAAACTTCTGATAATAGTTTAACATGGGAAAGAAAAAGTGCAGGGATATAATAGATACACATTGTCCACAGGTTTAGAATATGGAAATTAAAAAAGTAAGGTCTTACTGCTAGATACAGTACAAAAGTAGGAATGAAGCAACTGATTAATCAAGGAAACATTGAGATGTTACAAAAAAAGAAATCATTATTTTAAAAGATCAAAATAGATTTACTTTACCATAAACATAGTTCTGAAGTTATTTAAATCAGTAAAAAATTCCTCCACAGAAACCTTCTTCATGTCAATTGCATAGTAGCTCATTATGCTCTGGTATAATTTTTCCATGTTTTCATGCATTCTTGAAATTTTTTGGAATTGTTCTTTTGCTGAGATCACAAAACTGTATGTTACAGTTAAGGTAGTAGGGATAGAAAATTAATGGCTTAATAAACATCTCTTTTACAATAAGCAACTGCCCCTGAAACATTAACATATCATTTCTATTAGTTAACCACTTTCCAAAGACAGTAAAATGATTATCTGTGTAATTTTAAAATCATGTATGTAAATTCTGGTTTGATGAAATCTAAACTAATTTAACATTTTTGAGATGAGAACTTTATTAAGTTCAGATTTCTTCCCCTTTTTCTTTATGTGAACATTATAGTTCATAAATTCATGTAATATTCTTATATGAACATATAAGGTTCATACAAAATATAGCCTACACTTTTAACTTTGTAAATCTATTTTAGTCATATCTCATTTGATTGTAAAAACATTAAGATAAAGAAAACTATATCATCTCTACTTTAAAGATGAAGAAAATGAGGATCAAGGAGCTTAAATTATTGGCATAACAAAAAATAACTTATTAGTTGGGACACCAAGGCTAGAAACTCACATGTTCTGATTGCCAATGGAATAGGAGTGGTGGGGAAACTTAAGGGAAGAAGGGTGGGACTGGAAATAGAGTATCAAAGCTTCCTATTTTTTTATTTAAATGAAAACATATGGAATATTATATAGCTTAAGAAGGCTGATCCTTTTCAATTTTCCTTTTCTTGAAAGGAAGAATCTGAAGGACAATAATTCATTTCCCAAGTAACTTCTCTATAAATAAGTCAAGAAAGATAGTGAAATACAAATTATTCCCAACATACTCAGGTAGAAGCAAGTCAAGTGGGTGAGTTATCAAATACAATAATCATCAAAATGACTTGGTACTGGTTAAAAATTAGAGAGGATAAGTGGAAAATTTTTAGACATACAACACACAGAAGCAAAGAACCACACTGGTATAGTGTTTGATAAACCTAAAGATTTCAGCTATTGAGGTAATGACTCATTCATTATTCAACAAAAATTAATGGAAAAACACAAAAGCAATCTGTAAGAAGCTATGGATAGACTAACATCTCACACCATATACTATGATAACTTCCAAATTAATACATTTCTTAGACCTAAAGCAAGATATTATAATCAAGTAAGTACAGTTTTAAGCATATTAAGGTAATTAAAGCACAAAACTGCACTAAGACTTTTAGAACACCATGTATGGAGAACTGATTCAAATTTATAACAGTAAGAGGCATTCCCCAATACATAGTCAAAAGATATGAAAAGGCAGTTCTCTAGTGAAGAAATCTAAACTATCATTGTTCACAAGAAACAATGTTTCAGATCATTCATAAATACAAATAGGAAGAAAGACAATCTTGAAAAAACATGCTCATTAAATTGGAATGTAGAGTAAAAAGGAAAACAACTGTTGGAGTTTCTGGGAAACAAGGACATTAATGCACTGTTGGCAGAACTATTAATTGGTTCAACCATTCTGGAAATCAGTTTATAAATATGCATGCAGGTATTAAATTGCAGACCGACAATATTACTATTAGGTTTATACCTCAAAGAAATATGAAAAGAGATCAATCATACCAAAATACTGAGTCACTTTTTTTAAAAAACAGTGGCAAATAACTGTAAATTACTGACTGCAGAAAACAGTGAAAAAACTTGTATGAACTGATATAGAACGAAGTAAGCAGAAATGGAAAAATTTATACAATAACAACATTGTAAAGACCTAGAAAGATTCAAAAACTGATCAATGCAATGAACAACCATAATTCCAGAGGAACTATGAAGAAGCATATGATACATATCTCCTGAGAGGTGATAGATTTGAGGTATAGATGGACAGTCAGACAGATAAAGAGATAAGTTTTTTTTTTACTTTGTTATAAGGGTTTTGATTTCCTTTTTTAAAAAAAATGAAACCTTATTTGGAGAAAGAAAATAGATTTTTTTTAGTTCAGAAAAAAATAATTTAATAAAATAACATTTAAAAACAGAAGAAAATGCTCTTAAGAACTGCCTTACTTGAAAGATCTACATCGTATGGATCTAATTATACATCCACCTTATGCTATCTAAAAACATAGTAGTTGTTTATTGCTCACCTGCTGTAAAAAACATATTTTACATGTGAAAGTTAAAAATTCATGGTTATAAAATATATGCAGCAAGTTTAACAAAAGAGTTACTAAGATAAGTATAATAGAAATGCTTTGCAGGACTGAGGTATATTCTGACTATTCATGAATATTGTGGTAGTAAGGCTCACCTACACGGACAATTTAATTAATGCAACAATTTAAGGCAGAGATAGTAAAAAAAAAAAGTCACGAAATGACAGCTTCCTGGTGAGACAAGAAAAAAGTACAGACTTGGTAGAAAAGAATACTTATTTCATAAGGCAGAACTTCCCCATTTTGAAATCTGTTGACCTGATTTAGTTTCAGTTAATCTATTTTGATTTTTTGAGCTACTACTTTTGAAGTTAGGTTTCATTATAATAAATGAAAAGTTCTAGATTAAACAAAAGGTCAAACAACTTAAACATCTAGGAAACTTGTTTCTGAAGTTGAATGAATAAGACTACTTTTGAATACCCTCAAACTTGATTGATTTGTGATGGCAAATATCAAGGAATTGTAGGGTTAATATGAACCAAACACCCAACACAACTAGCTTTGTCAGTGGTAAATTCTATATACAAACTAACTATATCTAGTATAAAACCATTTTCTTTAAGTCTTGAGGTTGAGGTGGGTAGGAGGGGGTAGGAAGGTGGGAGCAGGGGTAGGCAAAAAGAATAGTGCTGGGCTAGAATAGAATACTTCAGGCTTCATTAACAAGTCTCTATATCTGATGGACTTTGAATCAAAGTACTGTTTGAGCATCAACTATATATTTGGTACTGTGGAAGATAACTAAGACAAAGCACCTATCCTTAAGGAGATGGCAATCTAGGTAAGCTATACAAAGCTAAAACAGAATACAAGGTAAGAGAAGAAAAATGAAGTGTTATGGGAATAGACTCTTTTTTAATGAATGGGATGAGGCAAGACATGAAGCTGGCTTTCAATAAGAGTTAATGTTTGAAACATTGGATAAGTATGAGAAATACTTTTGAAAGACTGTATTGCAACATTATATACATGAATATCTTGTCAAAAATATCAAAGAAAACATGTTGCTTAAACATTAAACACTAGGCTTCCACATAACATAAAAGTGACCAACAATAACTGCTGAAGGTTTGACTCCTGATGACATACTTTAGAACTCATGTTTATTATTTCTACAATGCCATGATACTACATTTTACTGTGAATATTTTCAAAGGGAACATTCAAAATTTATGATGTACCTACAGACAGATCATATGTATAATTCAAAACTATATGATACATCCATTTTCTGTTCTTTGAAAATTTTTTGGTTTATAAATTTTTTTTAACATTTGTATATGAAAATGTAATTTTTAATGTAATTGAATTCAAGGAATTTTTACCTCGTTTCATGTACTTGCATAATTTTCAGGAGAAACTTATGACTGGTAGAGAATTGACAACTTTAAAAGCTTTAACCCAATTAGTACAGTTATATGATTGAAAAAATATTGAATACAATAATTATTCATCATCTTAATATTTAATTTTTTAAAAGAAAAAATCTCATCACACTAAAGAATCAAATGCATGTATCAAATCCCTCCTTCTTTAGAAATACATAATTGTTTTCATGGCTTAAACAAATTTTAAAGAAATTAGGCAAATATTTACCTATTTCTTGATGTTTGTAACAGGCAAATTTCCTTCTTTCACATGTTCCTGACAACACAGGAAAAGTAGGCTAAGATTTAGAAAACTAATTTAATGTGAATATGACACATACACAGGAACCACTGTGAACAAATAAAAAATTTTTTTGAGACAAGATAAATTGATAATGTAATTTGACATGGGATCCTAATGTGAATATTAAAAAACGTAACTATTTTCACTCTGTCGATCCCATTTTTTTGTTGTTTCTTATTTGGGAAGTGGAACATTTGTGTTAAGCTTACTGATACTTTTTTTTACAATTTTGACCTAACCAATTAAAAATAAGATAGAATGGCATATTGGGATATACTGTTTTTAAAGTGCTATAACAACAAATATCTGATTACCTACATACATTAAGGAAAACTGAAATTAAGGAGGAGTTTAGAATATGCAACAAAAAATCATTTATCCCCAAATGGAATTACTGAAGATCTTGTGAGAATATTTTAAATGGAAACAACATTTCTTACATTCTCATTTGACTATGAAAAAACATAAACAAGAACAAAAAAAGGTCCAGTTAGTTTTATTCAATTAAATCACCAAATTGGGATAAATCAGAATAATGACATACCAGGCATATCAAGAAACTATTTATAGCATTAAACTTTATTTAAAAAAAACCATGATCTTGACACAAAACTGTCTAAAAGGGGAAAGTGGAATTATTAAAAAATTCTGAACCTACAGAGATTTCAAAAAATAATTAGAAGTTGTTAAAAGGCCTCAAATTTAGATGGGATTTCTTATTTAAATCAAAATTAGAAGGCCTCAAACTTTAGTAATCTACAGTTGGGCAATCAGCAATCTCAATGTACCTACTGGCCTTATGATTGAGCTAAAAATACATGGATTCATTCACAAATTTGCAGTTGAAACTAAATTTTCCTTTTCCTCTAGCTGATGATCTGTGCAGTCAATAGAATAAGATCTGTGCAGTCTATTAGAACAAGAAATGGGCTAGAAGAAGAAGAGCCTAAATTCTACTTGACATTATTTCGAAACTAGATTGGCATCTAGTCTCACAAATGACATTACTGTGATGAGGCAAATCTTTTAAACTACTACTAGATTTTTCACTCTGTATATCAAAATATAGTTCAACCAGTTGGCTCGTCAACTTATCAAAGCTCTTTTTCTCTGATTTATAAGAATTTCATCAGAATAAAATACTTGAAATTAATTTTAGATAAGCAATTCAAATTTGATTTATTGTAATAATTTCTTAAATAAATCATTATTGATATTCTTTTCCTTTTAAAAGTAAGCTGATTATAAGACAGATATCTTATCCTTTTGTTCCACAAAATAACAATATACTTGAAAAGTTGTGTAAAAATAGAAATTTGGTAAATTAAATTTTAAATGTATTAGGGGAATTTTTAAAGGAATCTATAGTTTTTTCTTGTTGTACAGTGAATAATGCTTACTCGATTTAGAGAGTAGTTCACCTATTTAGTCCCAAATCGTCAATCTCACATGTCCAAATGCTTTCAGAATATTTCTACTTGAATGTTTCTTCATCATTTAAAGTTGATCATGGCTAAAATTAAGTTCATAATTTCCTACTAGGTGGCTTACTAAATTTCACAAATCCTTTCTTTTCTCATGAAGGAGAAGATCACAGTGATCATTCCCTTCTCTGAACTCATAACACTCATTCTCTATAGCACTAATTTGGATTAGTTAGTAACATTCTCTGAATTACTGTCTTATATTAATTAATTTATCAAATAATTAAGATTGCTGTGGCTCTGTAAAGTCTTTGAGAGTAGGGGTTATACCTCTTCAACATATAAGAAAGTATATCTTTTTTCATACTTGTATCTCTAGTACATAGAATGGCACCTTTTAGAATGTTTAAGAAATGTTTATTCAGTTAGGCTTTTTTTTTCTTTCTTACACTATTTATTAAATACTTTTTTGGTAGCATTTAATCAACAAACATAATACATTTCATTATATAAACAAGAAAGAAGAAAACTGTATGAGAAACTGAACTCTTATACAAATTGTCTTTCAAGTATATATGTATATGCATGCATAAACATTTATATACATTAAACACATACCTATGTAAATGAAATAAAGTAGTGACACAAGGATTCTGTGTATCCTTCTATACTTTCTTGTTTTCAGCTATACATTTAAAACTTTTCATTGATGTTATTCTTCAGGAGGCATTCATTATCACCATCAAATAACCTTCCCCCACCTACCGCCTCTTCCACATCACTCTCTCTAAAAAAAAAGAATTGTAGGAAATAACAACAACAAAACCCACCAGCCATGGATAGGTATACATATCTCATTCTGAATCTCTAGGGAAAAGGAACTGGCATTTTTATATATGTTCTTCTACCTTAGAACAAAAGTATATCATTTGCATAAGGATAAAGGATGGGTCTACGATTTTAGTGGTAAAAGGAACTCCCAAATACGGACTTTCCCTCTACCCATAGAGATTCTCGTACTTCTCGGTAACTTGGAGTATTAAGAGAATTGCTCAGAATTTGCCCAGGGTCACATAGTCATATATGTCAGATGAACCTCTAGACTCTGGTTTTGAAGCTGGATCACTTTCCACTATAACACACTGTATTTCATATCATATAGCTGCTAAAAAATAGTAATACATAAGATATTCATTCCAGAATATTAGCCATTTATTTCCTTTTCTGAAGAAGGTGCCACCACTACTACCATTATTATTATTACCTTCATTTCAGTGAGGGGGAAGTTGAGACATAAAGAAAATATGCATCTCAACCATAGCTATTAAACTGGATTCGCAACCAAGTCAAAGACAGGAAGGCTTGAGTTCAAGTACCACCTCTGATACCAACTGGCTATAGGACAATGGGCAAGTCACCTAACCTGAAAGTATGTTAGGCAACATGTTATATGTTGCAGAGGTATACACCTACGTTGGTAGAGAGAGGTTTGTATGTCAATGAAATCATAGCCCAGTCCTTCCTTCTGTATCTGTTAAACTAGGCACAGAAACAGGTCTTTGATTCTAGTCAAGGAATGGGAATGGTTAAAGGGGACTCCTATTTTTATTTTGAGATGGAAAATGTATTACTATTAAGGAAAGGAAAAATTGTAACTGTAATGTAAAACTCTTCAGGGCTTTGGCTAAGAAAATAAATGGAAACTCAATTAAGGGACAGAAAAAAGGCTTAGATATCAAAATATAGATACTGAAGAAATGATGTAGGATTTTTTAAGACTAGCAAATATAGGATCATTTCTCCCTTGTTCTCTACTTTCTAATACAAAATAATTCTGTGAAACTATTGCATGCCTTACAAATACGATGGACACAACAGGCAAATATTTCTTAACTAGAGTTTTGCAAACAAATATTTAATGGTAAATTGTTCTGATCATATCTCTTAATAGGATTAGCATGAGACACTTATGCAAATATCATTACAGAATACAATATATGATCACAGACATATACACACACACAAACACACCAACTCTCTAAGCTAACATAATGCAATAATTCCAGACTAGAATTTAGAGTTTCGGGGCAGGGGGTGAGGGAGAGATAAATTAATAGTTCCTTTGGGGAAAAAAAAAGTATTGCAAAACAAATGTGATGCTAGAAAGGTACAATTTACAATTTAAAAAATCATTTAAAAAATTTTATTAAAATAACTAAATTCCAAAAGGAAAATATCTTCATGGCAAAATTTTAAACTATCTCTCCAAAAAATATCTCCAAGTTGTAGCTAATAGAATCTTTATTAGTTCTCTAGAATAAAATCAATTAAACTACATATGGATTTAAGAAACTGTTACAATTTTACTGCACTAATTATGTAAACTACTGCCTTCAGAATTCTGACTATCAACACATTTTTCTCAACTCCCATATTTAATATATACTATACTTAACAAAATACTCAAACACTGACAGAAAGTATGAGAGTTAATTATTTAAACTTTGGCTAAATACATGTTTATTTAAAGTATTTTTTATGGTCCCCTAATTCCTTCATTTACAAAATCTAAGAAAGTCATACAATTTGCCATTCTGGTATGATCTACACAAATGCATTTAATATTCTAAGTCTCACTTTTTTGTCATTCCAAAAGTAAACAAGGCTTTTCAAGTAAATATAGATTTAATTGCTTTTAGACTAGTTTGCCTAACTAAGATGAACAGCAAACTAGAGCAATCTGAAGTCTGCAAAGAATATTTATGATTATAAGCTTTGTCAATATGAAAGTACACCAACTGCTCACATATCTGACTTCCAAAAGATACAAGAATGCTAATCAGTTCATTAGAGGCTTCTAGGTTGGGATATTTAGCGACAGGATATAGTTGCTTGCTTGTCCATGAAGTATAATTATACTCAGAATGAAAAATTGTTTCCAACAAAGCACTCTCCTTCCTGTTCTGATTGCATGCTGGTTGCTTTTTATGAGCTGCATGCCTTTCAAGATGCTAACATCATTCAAAGCTTCCCACGTCATATTAATACAAGTATGGATAGGTCCAGACTTCATTATGCCAAGTAGGATTCACTAACCTTTACATCAAACTTTCTCTGCTAAGCAATTTATTACAGCTCCTGTTTTCCTGAAATTGGGGCTTTTTAATTAATGCACTCACAAAGCATTGCCAAAAGCCACATGCAAGTCTACCGTTTCTAAATTGCTGCCTGCCCACAGGGAGAAATAACAGGTGAATATAACTACTTCAGATGGCTGTAGTTAATGATTAAAATAATAGCTAAATGCTTTAGATGAATACTTAAACACGATAATACCATTTAAATGAAAATCATTAATGACACTGTGCTGGCACGTCTGTTATAAATATAACCTTACCCTAATGCCAAATAAAGCGAAAGCAGCATACAGAATGCACAACCTATGAAATATCAGTATGCAATATAAAAATCTTGTGTAATTTTACAAAATTTGTAAATATAGAACTTTGATATCTTCGGGCAAAAAACAAACTATTGTGACAATATGCTCACAATTTTTTCATAGTAAGGGAACCCTATGTCATATGAACCTAGAGCAGATGCTTTTGAAAAAAGTATATTCATTAGATTTCAGTATTTTTAGAATACATTTCTATAATATTGTGGAAAAGGGCCAGCAAAGAAGATGAAACCAAACTTATTCACATTAAAATGACTAACCACATTCTGATTGTATAATTCGTTGGAAGTTGCTATGGGTGGAGGGCTGAGAAGAGAAAGTATGTATTTCTTTTTGAGTGCCTCAGTTTTAAAAAAGGTTTTAAAATGTTTATAAAAGCTCAATTTCTAAAGAAAATTTTCATAAAGAATTCAGAAGTCTGTGGCATTTTAATATTATAAAGAAATAATACCCTATTGTAGCATAAAAGTAATATATCAGTCCATTTTCATAGCACTCCTTACAAAGTAACCCGATATTAGTTTCAGAATTAGCTTAATACTTCACCACCTCACCATATTAATATACAAAGTTAGTGATAACAAAGAAAAACTTAACTGAAAGGAGCTCTTCAACTAAAAAAAAAAAAAGAATGTTAAGTGTATAGGATGAAGTTTTTTTTTTTTTTAATTCAACTGGATTTTTAAAAGTCCCACTTGGGGGAATGAAAATGCTTGTCAAAGTAGGAATTTTGATGGAAACTAATGACAGAACTGAAAATTAAAAAGCATTTATGAAGAAATATCATCTGAATTTTCTCAAGAATAAGAATAGATTTACAATATCTTGATCCTAACTCATATCTTCAAGAGGACATATAAAGCCCCATGGCTTTTTAAAAAAAATTCCTAAAATATTCCAACAGTACTGTAAATCATACCATACTTTTATAATTATACCGAATAAACGTGATTTGAATGTTATTTTAATTCACATCAGTATTCGAGGCCAAGAGAGAAAGAAAGGATATGTTAAAGGTGAAAAACTGAGAAAGACTATTTCCCAAGCCAATCCAAGGAAGTAAAGACATCAAGAGACACAAATCAATATATTGCACTTAGAAGGTAAACTTGTGTTCTATTGGCTTTGAACATTTGGTCAATTACTTTATGGTAATGGAAAGGTGAAAACTTACAAAGTATGAATGCTGAAATTTGCATACAGGTCATGCAAATAAATTTGAAACACTAAATAAATCTTCAGACTAGTTGACTGATGTCTTTTAAGTTATATAACTGTCAAAAGGATATGGACATCTTTGTTAGAAACTTGTCATGCTTGTCCTCAGGGGAAGGAAACGAATCCAAATCCTTCTCAAGCTGCTGAAGTTGCCTTCCCATCTGTTTCAAGTTCTTCTCCAGGTTTTCTGCAGAGACTAAAATATGGTATATCAAAGATCTCAACATCATGGAAATTACATTAGCTAAAAAAGTACAATGTTCTAGAAGCTATAGTATGTGTAAAAACAGTTATGGAAAAATAAGAATATGTAAATGTAGCTATACATATAGTAAGACAAAAAAATGATAAGGGTTATTGAAGATTAATCATTTAATTTTAAGATCCATAAGAGCACATAGTTCCATGTAACAATGTAATAATTCCCTTTTAAATCATTAGAAGGAATTTAGGAAAACTAACACAAAAAAATGTCACACTTCAAATACTGTCGTGTTTAAAATGAGAAAATAAGTTATTTTCCAAGCTATCCAAAGTAGAAAAGAAAATGCTATCATCAGTAGAGATGATGGTCTCATACTATTGTTTTTTATTTCTTTCAAATCTTTAGTTTCCCCCATCTACTGAATCCTTCCTTGGTATTTATAAAATTAACAAAGTCTGCCCCATCCTTAAAAAATCCTTATTAAAGCTGAATATCCTCAAACTACTGTCCTATCTATTGCCTTCTTTCCTTAGCCACATCCTAGAAAAAGTTATCTATTCTCATTGTCTCAATTCCATTTTCTTTCACTCAATTTTTTAACCACTTTTGGAACCTGGCTCCTTACATTATTACTCAATGGAAGCTATTTGCTCTAGTCAGTCACCAAACACATATTAAGCACTTACTACGTGATAGGCACTGTGCTAAGTCCTGGGAATACAAAGAATGAGAAAAATGTAGTCTCAGTCTATATTCTAATGGGCAAGCAAAGAAGGAAATAACTACCTTCATACAAGAAATATAAGAGTAGTGGGGGGAAGCAGACAGAGAATGGGAAGGGCCCCTGCAAAGATGGGATTTGAGCAGAGTTTTGAAGGCAGTAGGATAAGCCAACAAGTGGATATGAAAGAAAGAACTATAAGCATTGGGGACACACAGAAAAAGGCACCAAGTCATGAAATGGATTGTCGTTTTGCAAGGAATGGAAAGATGTAAGGTGTTGCTAAATAGTACAGTATATGAAAATGAGTAAAATGTAGGCAGACAGAAGAGAGGAAGTGGCAAAGTTGTAAAGGTCTTTAAAAGCTAAAAAGAATTTTATAATCTCAGAGGCAATAAGGAGTTACTGAAATTTACTAAATAGCATCAGTACCGCATTTCAAGAAAACCACTTTGGCAGTTACGTGGAGAATTGATTGTTGTGGGAAGAAATTTAAGGTAGGGGACCAACCAGAAAGCAAATTGCAATTGCTTAGGCATAAGGTGATGAGGGTCTGCACAAGGTGACAGTTGGGTCAGTAGAGAGAAAGGGATATATATATGAGAAATGGTTAACATAGGAAAGAGAATTTAGCTATAAACTGGATATGTGGATTAAGTGTGAAATGTTATCAAGGATAATAACAAAATTGTGAGTGAGCCTGGGTGAGAGGAAAGATAGTGGTACCCTAAAAATTAAAAGAGAAGTTTGGAAGATTGGAGGAAAAACAATGAGTGCTGTTTTCAGACATTTTCAGTTTGAAAAGTTTACAGGATGTCTAGCTCAGGTTTTCCAAAAGGTGAGTGGGAAATGTTAAAATTGGATCACCGGAGAATAAACAAAGCAGACTGATCAAACTAGTAGTAGGAAAGATCAAGAGAGATTTAGTGTCATGAAAACTTAAAGATGGAAGAGTATAAGATAAGATATAGGATAAGAGGATGGTGGACTATATTAAAGGCTAAAAAAAAGGTCAAGAAGAATGAGGACTGAGAAAAAAATCATCAGATTTGTGAATTAAAAGATCATTGGTTACTTTGGAGAAAGGAGCATCAGTCAAATTATGAGATCAGAAGCCAAAATGCACAGGGGTTAGAATCAAATAACAGGAAAGGAAGTAGAGGCATTGATTGTAGTTTTCTCAAGGAGTTAAGCTGAGAAGTGCAGGAGAAATAAAGGATGGTAGCTAACAGGGATGGTAGGATAAAGTGGGTTTTCCTTCCATAGTTAACAATGATCACCTAATTGGCAAACGTGATGACTTTTTCTCAAATCTTGACTTCTTTGAAGCATTTGACTATGTTCTTACTATGGATCTTCTATTCCTTTATAGTTTTTTTTTACTGTTTTCATTTGCTTTTCCTACTTATCTGTCCCATCTTCAACATGCTACCTGACTATGGGTATACTGCAAGGTTTCAGCCTACTTGGTGACCTCAATGCTTTCACAAATTTAATCATCTCTGTGCACGACTTCCAACTGTATCTACTAAATCTAAAGGCCCACATTACCAACTGTCTAACTCACTTTTCAAACTAGCTGACATGGAGACATCTCAGATGCAAAATGTCCAAAGAAGAATTATCTTTCCCCCCCGCCCCCTGGCCCTCAATCCCAGACTTCCTTTCAGATTTCATTAACTTCCACAAAGGGTATCATCATACTTACAATAACCCATATTCACACTCTAATGATTATCTTCGGACTTCTCAGTCTCCCATCCCATAAATCCAAACAGTTGTCAAATCATGTTCTCTTAATATCTCCTTCCATATACTGGATATCAATTTCTTGTTAGTCATTTTTGTTCTATCATCTTCACTAAAAAAAATCGTTATCTTTTTCAGGGAGAAAAAGGAATGGAACAGCTCTGCTGTTTTTGTTGTCAGATATCATCACCCCAGCCATACCTAGCAAAGGTCCTAGTCCATCTATGATCCATTTCCTCCCAACATAACTAAAACATGAACAAAAAGCTCATTTTTTCATGTCCTTAGAGTTCCATGACAGATTATTCTAACTTTTAGAATTCCTGACAGTTTCACAGGAGACTGCCATCCTTTTACATTCATTCATTTCTTCTTACCTGAACTTGCTTATATTCTTTGCAACAAAAAGAAAAATTATTTACATATCTAAATTGGTAGAGGAATTCCTTGTGTATTTACTGTAGTCTCTCCTAACAAATCCTTTTTTTATTTCTACCTTATTCAAATTATTTCCCTTTATATCTTCAAAACTTCCTTCCTGAGAATCTGACATTGTTCCTGGGCTGACTTCTCTTAATGCATTTTACTTTATAAGATACTAATCACTGCTTGTCAGAATCTTATGATATTTAGCTTGTGCATCAGATTACATCCATAGTCAGCTGCTCTTTTGAATTTATGTACAGATTCTCTATGATATAAGCATTTCATGTGCATGTAAAAAGAATGTGTATTCATTCCCTCTTTCTCTTATTTGGTTTTCATTTTATATCTCATTATTCAAATACTTTAACTGAAATTTGTGATTTCTTTATTATTAATATTTTATTTTACTTGTTACAATCTGATAACAGAATATTGAGGCTCCCCAGTGCTATTACATTTTGTTTGTTTCATTTTTTAATATTAGTCATCTTTTTATGAATATCTACCAATTTTATGCTGAATATCAGTAGTGAATTTTTACATATTTGTGACCTTTTTCCTTTCACCATTATGTATTGACCTTATTTACAATTTTTTTCCTAATTTATATTATATTACAGCTTTTTAGGTGGTATTACTGTTTAAACTTTAAAATTTGTTAGTCCCTCTTCCTCCAAATATTCTTGCTAAATTTTTTCTAAGACCATTTTTTAATCCATTTTAAAGTGGAATATTTGAACTGTGGATTAAACTTTGATCAATCTTTAGTTACTGGGAAAAGGAAGATTATCTAAAACCAAGTACTGAAAATATTTAACAGGCAGTTGGAAAAGAGTCACAAGAAACAACATACTTTTAATTGCTGTGTCATAATAAAAAATGTTAAACATTAGGTATTTTGGAAACTTAACATCAAAGAAAGTAATACAATGATCTTTATATTTAAGGTAACCATAAGCTATGCTTTCTCTTTCATCTACACCTTTAGGGTTCAGATGGCTCAGTGTTTAAAAAAAAGGCTATTAAAGTTTATAAATACTTTAATTAAACTGTGTATAATTAAACACTAATCTTTTGGCAAATATCCACTTAGAAATGTTCATTATTCCAAGAAGAGTTTACAAAGAAATTCTACATTCTTTCTTAAAGTACCAAGGGCCAGGTAAATTGATTTCCATAAAGACTGCTTAAATATGAAGGAAACAGTACAGGCATCAATACTACAACTAAAGGAAGATAATTTTTTCCTAGTATCCTACAGATAAAAAAAAACCACAGTACGGTAAAGGACTAAAAGAACAATGCTTTTGTAAGTTACACAATTTTATATAATTATACAACCTTTGAAGAAAAAAATGTGTTGGAACATTCTTATTTGGTTCCATATAATCTTACACAGAAATCAGAAGTTGTCTAAGAATCTAACCTACTGTGGCACTTGATATTACTGGGTATTTGTAGATAAAATACAGAACTTTAAGGGTCACAGGGAACAACAGACTAACAAATATATATCTAGTCCTTACAATGTTCCAAGTACAATGTTAATTTCTGGGACATAAACAAAGGCCAAAACTGTACTAATCTTCAAGAAGTTCACATTCTAATGGAGACGACAACATGAAAATAACTACCGTGTTTCTCCAATAATAAGACACTGTCTTATTAATTTTTTGGACAGAAAAACACCAGAGGGCTTATTTTCAGGGGAGGGCTTATTTTAATGAACATTGACAGCAATTTTAATAAACAGGTAAATGTGAACAAAAAAATGTACCTTTATTCAATAAGCAAATCACTAGGGAAGAACAGGATGACGCGCTCACTGCTGCAGCTCTGATTGGATGCAGCTCGGAGCGAGGCGTGCGCTTCACGGGGGGGGGGGGGGACGGTGCATACAGAGGGTTCTGTAATGTAGCGTGCAGCGCAGGGGATCACCTTCACTACAGTAGCAATCTCAATAGGGCTTATTTTCGGGGGAGGGCTTATTTTAGAGGAATCTTACACAGTAAGGGGAGGGCTTATTTTCGGGATAGGTCTTATTATCGGGGAAACACGGTAGGTAGAGACAAGATATATAGAGTACATGAATGGTAGAGGGGAAGGCTTTGGCTGCAAGTGGAAAGAGTTCTTGAAGAAGATGAGATTTGGGCAGAATTTTAAAGGAATCCAGGGAAACTACATGGTTTAGGTGATGAGGAAAAGCATTCTAGGTATGGATGATGGAAAAAAAAAAACACATAGAGTTGGGGAAGGAGTGTTATAAAGGAAGAATCACAATAAGCCCAGAGTAGCTAGACTGTAAAGTTTCAACAGAAGTTTAAAGTACTGGAAATGGATGAAGGAGCATGATGGCAAAACATTTGAAATCCAAATAGAAAAATGTATGCTTGATCATGAATGAAAGAGAGTCATTGAACATTATTTTTTGGTAAATTTTATTATTTGAAACTTAAATACAAAACAAGAAAAGAAAAAAACAATTGCTTGTGTACATGGCAGAACACAATAAATTTCCATTTCAAGAAAACCAATATACTAAATACGACACATTGCTTTCAAAGCTGCCCAGCTTTTCTTTGCTCCCTTGTAGATTTTCTTTTGTTCTCTTGTACACTTTTTACTGTTTTTTTCCTCTCCTTCCTTCCTCTTCCCCCACTCCTATCCAAAAGATGGCTACAATTAAGTGTCATATATATATATATATATATATATTTATACACACACTGATAGATATCTATAAACACACACATATACACTCATACACACATATCTAAGACTGTACTATGTTTGCTAATTTCCCCTTGTCCTCTGTTTCTCTGAAGGTGGATAGCATCTTCCTTCATAAGTCCAAGTGTTTCCATGTTTTTTTGCCTTTTTAAAAAATTTTCTTATTTATTTATTTTTAGTTTACAATGTTCAGTTTCACAATCCCTTGAGTTTCAAATTTTCTTCCATTCCCTCTCTTCCTCCCTTCCCCCATGGCGTAATGCGATCTGATATAGGTTCTACAAATATCTTCACACTAAACATTAGTCAAGTTGTAAAGAAGAATTATAACCAATGGAATTAACAATGAGAAAGAAGGAACAAAATAAAAGAGAGAGAGCAAGTAGTTTGCTTCAATATGCATTCATACTCTATAGTTATTTCTCTGGATGTGAATAGCCCTCTCCATCATGAGTCCCTTGGAATTGTCTTAGGACCTTGCATTGCTGAAAGGAGTTCAGTCTATCAAAGTTAGTCATCACAGATATGATGTGTCTGTAATTGTGTACAAAGTTCTGGTTCTGTTCTCCTCACTCGGTATAAGTTTATATAAGTCTCTCCTGGTTATTATGAAGTCTATCTGCTCCTCATTTCTCATAGCATAATAGCACTCCATTGCATTCATATATCACAACTGGTTTAGCCATTCCCCTGTTGATGGGCATCCCTTGATTTTCAATTCTTTGCCACCACAAAAAGAGCTGCTATAAACATTTTTGTATATATGGGTGCTTTCTCCACTTGTATGATATCTCTGGGATACATCCCTAGAAGTGTTATTATTGGGTCAAAGGGTATGCACATTTTTATAACCCTTTAGACATAGTTCCAAATTGCTCTCCAGAATTGTTGGATCTGTTCACAATTCTATCAACAATGCATTAGTGTTCCAATTTTCCCACATCTTCTCCAGCATTTATCATTTTCCTGTTTTGTCATCTTAGCCATCCCATGTTTTTTTTAAAAAATCAATCAGCCCATCATTTCCTACATCACAGCAATATTCCAACCCAATCACATCTTATCTGAGAAAACTGTTGAAGGAAGTTTTCCCCCAATGTTCTATGTTCCGTCTATTCTTGGCTGCATAGGTTTTACTTATATAAGAAAAAATTTATATAAAATAATAAAATTATGCATTTTATACTTTCACAATGCTCTTACCTATAATATAGTTTAAGGTCTGATACTGCTGAATCTGTTTCCTTGACATCATTTCTCCCCAGTTTCTTTGAAGTCCCTGACCTTTTACTTTTCCCTATGAACTCTGCCATTATTTTTTTCTCACTCAGAAAGAAAATTTTTTAGTAATTTAACTGAAATGACATTGAATAAAGAGATTAAATAAAATTGTCATTTAAAAAATTATGTTGGTTTTACCTACCCATGAACAATAAATATTACTTCAATTATTTAGATATGACTTTATTTGTATAAAAAGTGTTTTATGTTTATGTTCATATAGTTTGAGTCTATTTTGGCAGGCATACTGCCTAGTTATTTTAAATGATTTAAAACAATATTAAATAATATTGCTGACACATGGTGAAGTTTCCCTTTTTCCTCTTTTGATTAAATCTACTTTAGCTTTAATTTTGTCTGAGATAATACTATCCCTGCTTCTTTTTTATGTAACAAATTCTAGTCCTGATCTTTATCTTTTGCGTTTCTCTTATTTTTATATTGTTTTCTGAACGTAACATACTGCTGAATTCAAATTTCTAATCTGCTTTCAGTTTCTATTTTATGAGGAAATTTATCCCATTTACATTTGAACCTATAATTACTTGTCTATTTTCCTCTTTCCTATTGTTCCTCACTATCCACACTTTATTACTATCCCTCCTTATTCCTCTGCTTTACTTCTACATGCTATCTTGCCCTCCTATTCCTTACCCTACCCATCCCTCCAATGGTTCCTCCCTTACTGTATCCCCTTGCCCTCTTATGATTTTCTGTATTTAAAAAACTTTTATACCTTTCTAGATATATATGTTGTTGCCTCTTTAACCCATTCCCATCAAGAGTAAGGTTTCATCACTACCTTCTACATTACTCCCCCACTAGCTTCTTCCATATCAATTTTTCCTTGTTATGCTTCATTTGTATGAAATAATTACTCCTTTTTATCTCTCCCTACACACATATCATATGTAGCTCAGCTCAAGTCTTTTCTTTAAACTACCCAAATAATGATGACAGTTCATAAGAGTACTGATAATATTTTCACAAATTACAAGTAAACAATTTGACCTCATTGAGTCCCTCAGAATTGGTCTTTAATGATTAGCTAATATTTCTCCTGGATGCTATATGTCAAATTTGCCCTTAAGGTCTGCTGTTTTTGTCACAAATACCTGAAAATTTTTCACTCCATTAAATGCTTGTTTGTTTTTTCATCAGAATTATGGTTAACTTTGCTCAGTGTTACCCTTGGCATAACCCTAGCTCTTTTGCTCTATAAAATATAGTATTCCAAGACCCATGGTCTTTCAACATAGTAGCAACTAAATTTTTTATAATCCTTGGTAGTTCCATGATATTTACATTGTTTTAGTCTTGTTGTTTCTAATATTTTCTCCTTAACCTGGGAGCTGTGAAACTTGGTTATGATATTTGAGTAAGTTTTCTCCTGGGACTGCTTTCAGATGGTGATCAGTGCATTTTTTCTATTTCTGCTGTGACTTCTTGTTTTAGAACTTCAGGGCAATTTTCCTTGATAATTTCTTGTAATAGTGTATCAAGATTCTTTTTTTTAAATAATTTTCAGATTATCCACTTATTTTTGTATTATTTCTCTCCAATCAGCTCTCCAAATCAGTTGTTTTTCTGATGTGATGTTTCACATTCTCTTCTATTTTTTCATTCTTTTGATTTTGTTTTATTATTTCTTTGATTTCTTAGAATGTCATTTGCTTCCTTTAGCCCAATTCTAGTGTTCAAGGAATTATTTTCTTCCTTGAATTTTTGATTCTCTATTTCTAGTTGGTTGGTTTTCTTTTAATAATTTTCTTAGACTGCTTTTTTTCCCCTAATTTTTTTCTCAATATCTCCTATTTGACTTTTAAAGTACTTTTTAAGTTCCTCTAGTAACTTTTTGTGAATGGGACCATTCAATGCTTCTCACTGAAAAACTAGTGGCTTTCTTTGCTTTGTTATCTTTCTCTGAATATGAACCTAGATCTTCTCTGTCGCCATAGCTATGTATGGTTGGGTTCTTTCTTCTTTGCTTATTTGTTTGTTTATTCATTGTTTTATTTTGGTTTTAGCAGCCATTAACATAATCAAGTTATAGTGTCAAGGTATGGGGGATGATGCCCCAAGTTTCAGGTCCTTCTTACTGTTATTTCCTGAGGTCTGTCCCAGGGCTCAAACTTGGCCTCTCATCTCCACCCAAAAGCCTCGGCTATGGCCAATAGCCATATTACCCCACAAATGATCTTTCTCTTTGTGGTACCTCTGGTACCACAACCTATAACTGTCCTCTGTGCCCAGGAACTGAAACCAGAGACTCTGTTCTCCTGCAAGTGCCCAGAGCCGGCAGTTACTGCTGCTGCACTCACCAGGTATGTGCTAGCTCCTTTTCCCCCACAGCTGCCTTTGGGGATACGATTGGTCAGCACAGTTGTGCTTGGCATCCCTCAATGGTGAAAAGTCCTTCAATCTTTTCCTGCTCAGCCATCAGACTCCCACACTGTCCATGAGATAATGATTTCAAAGGTGAAGGCTGTCTTCCAAGCCAGTTGTCCCCTGGGCTTACTGTTGTTGATTCTGCAGTCAGCCAGAGGTATTTACTCTTCACTCAAGCTGAACCCCACCCCAGGAGATAAGGTCTTTCCAGAGGTCTTCAAAAGTTATCTCAGGAGAACAAAGGCTTAAAACTAACTTTTGTTTACTTCTCCAGCTCTAAGTTCTCTATGAGGCAATGTTCTGTCTTTTTTTTTTGTCAAGGAAATTTGGAGAGCCAAAAATTCTCTGACCTACTCCACCATCTTCCAAGAGTCCTCTCCCGCCACTGAACATTATTAAAAATGACATGGCATGGGTTAGACCTAAGCTTTAGGAAAATTGTTTTGACAGCCAACTGAAAAATGGACTGGAGTGGAGAGAGACTTGAGGCAGAGAATCTAATTAGGCTACAAAGACAGAATTTTTTTCCAGTGCCAACAACATTATTTCTATTTTGTTCCTTTCTCGGAGAGGAAAGAAAAGTAAATTATATACATCACTAAATTATTAACTGTATTATTAATTTTAAAAATATTCCTTTCAGTAGAAATATATGCCTCTCAGTTTTAAGGGAGAAGAATAAGATAAAAGGGAAAGAAATACTGGTTAAGCATGCTTAAACACAATTAGCTAAACAATAAATAAGGACATATCTCAGCTCTCAGGTTTTGGTTACATATTATTTTTGGAACTATCAACTCAAAGTTTCCTTTAGAAAGAAGAAACATTATATTTATTCAAGTGTTCAATTAAGAACAACAATAAAAAACCAATAATTATGGTTAGCATTAATAATAATAGCTAACTGATACAGAACTTTAAGATTTGCAAAGCACTTCATAACAATCTTACCTTACTAATCCTCGTTTTTGAGATGAAGAAATTGAAGCTGAAAGAGGCTAAGGGGTTTGTTCAAGATCACACAACTCTCTTGACCATAATTCAAACTTGGGTCTTCTTGAATCTAAGCCCAATACTCTTTATCTATAACCTCTATAACATAACCAGCAAATGATCACTGAGTCTATGTTATTAATAACATCCCGCTGCCACCAATCACATCCAACCAAGTCCAAAGTATCATTGTCATGACATTAGAAGAGAGAAGAAATGGACAAAAAGAGTCAGAGAAGCATAAAGAACAAAATAAACAATTCAGTATCCATCAAAAACTTTACTACTGATGGGAGTAAATATATATTATATAATATATAATGAATGGGATGTAAGCGAGGAACCCTGAAGAGAGAGCATAAAGAAAATTTTTGGCCATCTATATCTGAGCAAGAAGCTGAACACATTAAAAATCACTCTGGATCAAATGGGAAGTAGAAAAGTTAAACACCATTATAATGAACGACAGAAGAGTTACAGCCAGGAAGTTGCAAAAGCTTGACTGAAACTCAGGCTTCTCTGAAAAAGAGAAAAGCAGAAGGGCTGGATGATTACAGTAGGGAACAGAAGCTTTGGGACAGAGATTCTTTATTCTAGTCTGTGTATCCTCAAGCTCTAGGACAGTCCCTATCATCAAGTATGCTCTTATTAGATGCTTGTTGAAATATAAATAGAAGGAAATTTTATTTCAAATATAAATAGAAAATGAATGAATATATATATCTATGATAAAATTAAGTTAATTCTATTTGTCCTAATCAAATTAATTAGCTAGATGTTAATCTAGCAAATTAAACTAGCTATATATTATATTTATTCCATCCAACCTAAGTCTCTAAATGTTAATGCCATTTAAAAATTAATATTTTCATATTTTGCCTCTGTAATTATAAAACAAAATGCAATGTCAGAAATACTAATATTGAATATATAAAATAGATCCAACTTGCTAATAAATTTTTAATTAGTATTTTCTGAAGGTGATAGCATGAAGAGGTTAACTAAGCCTTTGAAAAATATCACTGCTCATTACAACATAGATTCATTTGAAAATTTCAAACTCTATGCAATTTCCAGGTGTTAACCACCTGGAAATTGAGTGTTTTAATGGAACTCAGTAGGTGAATAAAAGACAAATATTTGGGATTTAGAGAGGTACTTCTGTTAGGTTTTGTGAGGTGATGGGGAGCTAAAATTCAGAAGATGGTACTACGGTGTTTCCCCGATAATAAGACACTGTCTTATTAATTTTTTGGACAGAAAAACACCAGAGGGCTTATTTTCAGGGGAGGGCTTATTTTAATGAACATTGACAGCAATTTTAATAAACAGGTAAATGTGAACAAAAAAAATGTACCTTTATTCAATAAGCAAATCACTGGGGAAGAACAGGATGACGCGCTCACTGCTGCAGCTCTGATTGGATGCAGCTCGGAGCGAGGTGTGCGTTTCACAGGGGGGGGGGGGGGGCCGGTGCATACAGAGGGTAGCGTAATGTAGCGTGTAGCGCAGGGGATCATCTTCACTACAGTAGCAATCTCAATAGGGCTTATTTTCGGGGGAGGGCTTATTTTAGAGGAATCTTACACAGTAAGGGGAGGGCTTATTTTCGGGATAGGTCTTATTATCGGGGAAACACGGTATATATATACATCTAAAGTATTTTGGTGATATAAAAGGAAATAATTGCTAAAAAAAGTAGGATGTAAAGAACATCAAAATGAATTTAAATGAACAGAAGGTCTCATGTGTGAAATATTTGACAAAAGACGTATATATGTATGTATATATCTATTATATACATATAGATATTTCCAAAAGCTAAAAATTATTAGATAGTAAGGAAATTATTATTATTTTTTAAGCAATCGGGGTTAAGTAACTTGCTCAAGGTTACACGGCCAGTTATTTCTGGGTGTGGTGCTAAGTATCAGAGCCTGGATTCGATCCCAGGTCATTCCGACTCTGGGCCAGTGCTCTTACTCACTGCGCCACCTGGCTGCCCTGATAGTAAGGAAATTAGTATGTCAAATTAGGTGGTTTCAAAAAATAGTCTAACAATGATGTAAACAAGACTCTAGAAGACAATTTTATTCACAAGTGAGGCACAGAATCAGACCCAGAGCAACAACTATAAAAATGCTCTCCAGAACACTAGTAGTCCCTATGTGGAGAGTATTTGTAGATGGGTGCAAAATTTACAGGTGGGATACGCTAATACTTAAGCAGCATTGACTAAAAAAAAAAAAGCCAAAGGAAGGTGCATTATTTGCTTTAAATTTAACCAATAGATTGAGGCTATTAAATAATGTCATAATCCCACAACCACTGCTACAACTGCCAGCTTCTAAAAGAAACAAAATAATTAGGCTCTACTTTTTTATTTCATTTTTCAAATGAAGGTGATCATCAACAGGCTAAATAAAGAACAGGAAATGTGAACAAAGGAAGTACAAAACAATCTTTTAAAAGTATTAAAATCAAGTTTCTTCTCCTCCGTTTACTGTTTATATTCTACTGAGAACTCTAAGATGTAGTACCCAAATCACTCAGATCTAAAAAGGGTTAGAAAATGGGAGAATGTAATTAATTGAAGGGCACTTTAACAGACGAACAGGAGTTATTCTTTTGTGATGAAAGAAGAGTTAAGAATTTTTTTGCCCTCAAAAAAGATCTAGGAAAAGGAAAGAGAAAAGAAAAATTAAGAGCTACTGACATAAAGAATGACCCTTTGATAATTTGCTGGGCTGTTGCAATGGCCTAAAGCTAGGTTGCTTTTGAATTGAACCTGTCTCAGAAAGGCAGGAGAAGAAAATAGAAAGCATTCACCAGTCAATGCCAATTTAAGAGCTCAAGGCTGTGAAAATATGACAGTCATGATCTAACTCCAAGGGAATGCTGAGAATATGTAATAAGGATATGACTAGGATAAAGTAATATGCAATAGAATATAACTTTCCTACAGAATTTTAATTTAGTAAATATAAGTAATTTTGCTTTTATAATCTAGCTAAATAATAAGATATTCCGATTTCATAGTAGATTAAAGTTTATTTGTTTTTTTAACTGTTGTAAATAGAAAAGTCTGTCTGTATAAGGTAAGAATCATTTTAACTTAACTTTCTGCACAAGGGATTAAAAGGAAGATGGTAATTCCTACACCTCTGTCATCTATAAAAAAGGGGAACATAGGGACACATATGGAGATACAATAATGATTCAAAACATTTTTCAATGAAACACTAATAGAAAGTTACAAGCTATTATGTCTTCAAAAAGAAGCAATTCTAATGAAGTATATCTTTGGAAATTGTCATAATGATAAGCTCATTAGTTGAAATGAAAATTCCCCCTGCTGATCTCTAGGAGTACCTAATGACCAGGATATTATTTTCAAATATAGAGGTACTTTCTAATTCATGATAGCTCACTGAGAAGACTTCAAATGAGGAAACCTTTCAATGGTAATACAGAGTGTAAGAGCAGACTAAATACTCATAAGCAAACATTCCATCTTGACATCAAAAGCATTTCATCCACATCTTCAAAATCTCAATTCATTTATTAACTGGAAACTATTATAATACAAAATCCCATATCAAAAATGTGCTCTATGGGGGGAAAATTGTCTCTAAGGTTAGCATAATTATGTTCTAAACATACGGTTCCATGCAAAACACAGAATTGAAAGTTACCTGCCAAAATAGATTTAATAAGAAAATCTGTAAAATACAGAGTTTCTGGGGAAACTAACCAAAAAAGTAGAAGAAATTAATAACTGTGAAAGCTGACTTTGAAGAATGAAAAATGAATATCATATAGATTAATGGATAGATGCATGGTGGGCGATGTCAAGTTGTATGGAGGATACTGCTATAATAAAAAAGAAACATGAATAGAAAAGGAGAAAGGCTGGCTAATGCAATGAGAATGAATGCATAAATAAAGGTGTATTGTGTGTTTGCTCCATTTTTCATCAGGTAATGTCAAGAAATAGAGAGGAAAAATACTTGGCCTGTTGGGTTGCTCTGTTACAGGGAGGATTTTCAGTGCATACAGACAAGAGTTGGATTGGATAAGCAGGTATAGATATGTTATATATAATCCATATAGTTGAAGAGGGTATTCATTTTGATGACAGCACAAATCAATGTATATAAGCATGCTTTGAGGGCGAGACAGCTTACATTCCTCACTACAGAAAATTTATTGCATGGAAAACTCTTCCACTGATATAGATCTCTTAGCATGAATTTAAATATTCAGTTACTTGAAAACACTGAGAAGTAAAGTGGCATGGTCATCATTAGCAACTTCTATGTGCTAGAGGCCAAGATGAACCTAAGGTTTTCCTTACCCCAAGAGCTATATACCATTCATTCTGCTACACTATTTCTCCACTGAACTATCTGTGTATAAAGCAAAAAAAATTGTCAAAACTGAACATAATCAATGACTTCTGTTTCATTTTAATTTTTTATCCTCATACTTAAATAATGATTTCAATCACCAGAAAACAAATTATTTCATTATTTTGATTTAATTATTGTCAAAAAGGTTTCTAGCTGAAAGTAATACTGAGGACAATTATATGAAGCCCTTACATTACAAATGGTTTAAAAAGAAACTGCTTTAGTTTTTTATTTCAAGAAATATTCATTTTTAAAAATCAGCTGGTTTGTTTTTTTCCTTTCTGTATGTCTTTCCTTCAGTTATCAAGAAAGCTTGGCAAGTTTCATCTTTTCCTTTCACAAAATATTTCCACAAAGAACATATTCAAGTTTTGGGTGACTGAGTACTATTCTGTGCCAAACAATAAACCCAAATACTAAATAATTAGTGTTATTTCTTAAGGCAAGTACAATTTTCTTTTACTTAAGTGTTCAGCCAAGTTTTGCTTCATTTTTAGTCTTAGGACAATGTCAAACCATAAGTTCTTAATTTAATATGGTTTTTTTGCAACAAAAATTGGGTATTAGATGAGCAGGTACCAATGTGTTGTAATCTATATAGTTGAAAAGGATATTCACAATCACTTGCGTGCTTCAAGAGTATCTGTACTGTTTAAATAAATACTTATATTCATTTCTACATATAAAATATACAATATTGGGGCAGCCAGCTAGCGCAGCGAGTAAGAGCACCGGCTCCAGTGTTGGGACAACCTGGAGATCTAATCCTGGGCTCAAACACTTAGCACCCACCCAGAAACACCTGGCTGTGTAACCTTGAGCAAGTTACTTAACCCCAATTGCTTTAAAAAATATATATATACAATATTATGTATTTTACATATAACATATAATTATATATATTCATTTACCTATATGTTATAGAATAAATCTTTAAACAAAGGATTACAACAATGAAAAAGAACTCCATGAACAATTCCCACTTTTTGGTAACTAATTAATAAACTGACATAAAGCCCGTAGTAGGAACACAGGTGACTTTCTACCTAAGAAGGGCATTGTACCCAAGAAATTGAGTGAATAAAGGCTATAAAAATTATCTATATTCATCACATCCTTGCTTACTGTTATGGGAATGGGAATTTAAGATCTTCCCTGCCCCTAGACCCTTTGATAGGCTTAAGTGACTCTGAGAACCTTCCTTGACTTGAAAATATACTCTGCTCCCAAACAGGCTGACTGTGGTCACCTGGAGCCTGTGGTGGGAGGCTTGGTTTTCAGGAATGCCCACACCTTGATACTCTGTGATTGGGCAGTGGGTCAAGAGGGTTGTGACATTCTCTGAACCAGGAGAAGGCTATATATACCCTGATGTGAGGCTTTGTTTTGGGGCTTACTTTGAGAAGTGTTGTGTGTTTTGACCAGACGAGACTCTGGGCAGCCATTGAGCCCCCCAGCTTTGAAAACCCAGATGTTGGTGCTTTCCTCTCTGGTAACTGACTAGGTATGAATGTAATGGTGAGAAAGTTGAAAGTCTGTCTGATCTTTTCCTCTGTCTGCTTGCAACTTGTTTGTATTCTCTGAAGTTTGGGGTGCTGACCTTTTTCCCCTGAATTAGGTAAATGACATATGTTTGATTAAAGCAAGATTGTTAACCCATTTTGAGTTGCTTCCCTTTAGAAAAGCAGATCTACGAACCTGTGTTGGCAGCCACCCTGGGTAGGCTAGGGTGCTTGCTGCTACACTTAGACACTTACTTAACTAAGGACTTAGCCCTGAACAAGTCAGTAAACCTCCAAACTCAGTTTCCTTACCTATAAAATGGGGTTAATAATAACAAAAACTACCTGCCAGGGTTATTGAATGAATTAAATAAGATAATATATATATAAAAGGTTTTAGAAATCCTTAAAGTGCTTATGTAGATGATAGTTCTATATTACTGTTGTTGCTAATGACCATATACAGTCAGAATATAATTCATATTATCTTTCAAGAGTGAGTTTTTATATCTTATTGTTTTAAAAAGGGCAAAATAAGACCACAAACTCTGGCAATATAACTTTTGCTAACCAGTAACAAAAAACAAAAAAAGCCATAAGAGCAACCTGGATTTCTCTAAGTACTTTTTAAAATCTATACAATTCTACCTAAAAGATTTAGAATATAACAAGCCTACTGTGCATGCACAGTCCAGAGAGCTCTCAGTATTTGAATACAGGACACTAAATACATTAAGTCAAATTAAAATCTTTTGCCATCCCCATGATACTAAAAGGTACCCCTGAACTTCCTTGCTTTCACTTAGTCATCAGTCCTGGATGTACAAAGTGTCTATTTATTCTCATACATAGTAGTTATTAGCTTATTATAAATGAGATATAATGGCATAGGATTAATAAACTAAAAATAGAAGACTTGAATCAGGTAAAAAAAATTCACCAACAGCGGAAGTTCTTAACCTGTACTGAAAGTCTCTCCAAGAAGAAAGTAAAGATTTTTATTATTTTAAAATTTATGTTTGTAATTCAGCTAAATCTGGTTTTAGCTCACCGTTAACAGAACTGGTCTAACCTTTAGCTTATATTTCAAAACATTATACGTAGACCTACTTTCAGGTAGCACTAGAGTTGGTCCTATTCTCTTGAGTGTTTTGATCTTCATGAAACTGTACTGAAATGCAATTTGTGTAATACAGGTCAAATGCTGCAACCGTATATACACCAACCAATGAAAAACAAAACCACTTTTCTATAAGGAATATGCACATAGACTCATCGATGAAACACTCTAGTTAAGATATCTTGACCACTTGGATCAACAATCTCTATATTTCTTTTATATCCTATATCACAGATGCCTGCTTTACTTGCTCTTTAATTCTCTCACCCTCAACCCAAGTATTTTGACCAAGTGGCATGGGTAAATAACAAAGTTCTATGAACTGATTAGTTTTGTATCATGTGCAACATAGTAGCCTATAGGTTTTTATAAGGAATGAATTTCTACATTGGCTCTATCTCACGTCAGTATCTAGGTACTAAAATGGTGGTCATTTGTGATATATTTTATACTGTCATTCTATACTAGTGTCTTCAATGAGAGCCAATTGCTCACTCTGATAAGAATGCAACCCTGAATCTTAGAAACCTGTACTACTGAGTGCAAGGTCTGGCAGGGCTCAATTTGGAAAAATTGAAATATGAATCCAGTGACTGATTGTGTTTCTTTCATTCAGAACTGGCCTGGCTAAGCTCAGACATCCATCTCTATATTGACCAAACTGTGATATATTCTTCAGCCATAGCAACTCTTTAGCAAAATATATTGAGTTGCAGAGGGCTGTAATTTGCATCAATAAATGGAGTGTTCACATGGACTACTCAGATATATTTTAAGTACAGTGGTAAAACCAAAATTTAGCTTCATATTTTATTAATTTAACAAATGACACTTTTACTACAAGTTCTGAAGAGTAGGAAAGGAAATACAGTCTGGGGGAAAGACTGTTGGGTTAAGTCCTAAGCTACTCTAAGGCCTCATAACCCCATTCAGCTCTTGAAAGCAGAATGATTGAGGTGGTTAGGCAGTTGCCATCCTATTGCTCATATGAAAGGGAAGACTAAAGTAATTAGGAAGCAGGAAGAGGTCAGGGCAAGGTATCTGTAGGAATCTACAACAAAAGTAGAGGAATAAAAAAAGAACAAAAGACTCAGTCTTAAAAAAAAAAGAACAAGGAATCAAGTAGCAAGGAGTGAGTATAGCTTGAAATGGACAATGAAGGTTTCTTATCAATGGCAAATGAGGTTCCTGGGACACAACATTTAAAGGTTCAGGTCATTTATAACTTATGTGTTCCTGAAACAGGGTCTATTTGCATTACAAAAGAAACAGTTATCTTGAAATAAGATGTTCATAGACACAAAATATGAACATTTTTTCATAAATTCTTAAAAGACATCTTTCATTACCATTTAACAGTTCTTAATAATTAACAACACTGAAGAAAAATCCAAGTTTTAATGTAGCAATACATACCTTTGCTAGCTTTGTCTATATGTTCCAAATCATCAACAAAACTCAGGATATCTGGATATTTTTCCTCACATACTTCAGATAGAAAATGGAGCAATGTTGTTTTCTGATCTGTTGACTTTGTGTCCTTTAGCTAAATAGAAAGAAGAAAATTGCACTGAAACTTCAAAAGCATTTTAAAATGACACTTATGCATATCAAATATTTACAAATACTAAAGACTGTTTATTTTAGACAAAAAAAGAGTCAGAAACTGATTCTGTAATAATTCAATGGCTAGTGGTCAGTCTATGATCAAACTCCTTTGTGGACTTGATGCTAGAATCTGGAGGATCCAAAAGGCATTAAACAGACTTGACAGAGACTTTAAAAATAACAAAAGTAATTAAAATCTCATAGTAAGGTAGCTAGTGGCATACAGGTTAGGGTGCTATACCTGGAGTAGCTGATGGTATAGAATAACAGGGCCTAGAGTCACAAAGACTTCAGTTCAAATCTAGCCTCAAAAACTTGCTAGCTATGTTGGCAAGTCACTTGCCCTCTGTTTGCCTCAGTTTCATCAACTATGAAAAAGGGACAATAAGAGGAACTACTTAGAAATATTGTTATAAGGATCAAATCAGGTAATATTTGTTTAAAAAGCATGTTAGCACAGTGCCTGGCACTGAGCAGTCACTATATAAATGCTTATTACCTTACCTTCCCCCTCAGGAAAACTTAATTCGAATACTAGCTTTATAAATATGACAGAGTAAAGGGTCACAACTGCAAAACCTCCCCCAAAACCTCTCCTACAAAATGATCACAGAAACCACCAAAGGGAATTCTGAGCAGAAAAGTCAATAAAAAGTTAGTCCTTGTCCCAGTGCTGGGCAACATAGACAAAAAGAGAGGTCTGCAAATAACTGTATAGAAAAGGATGCAGTGACACACACCTAGGCTGAAATGGAAGATGCACCAGGGTTTGTAGAAGGCAACTGCAACAGCAGCCTCAGGAGCAAAGGGTATGGACACTGCAAAGGGACAGTAAATCGACTGCACATCTGGTCAGAAAGAGATTCCAGGGGACCATTGTGCTAGTACTGGGTACAAGATCTAAAACCATTTGGTAACTCCATAGCCTACCACCCAGTTCTAGGTCACAAGTCCAGGTCAGAGAAGAGTAGTCTCAGTCATGAGGAAACAGGGTCTCTGCCTACCTAAGGACCATAACACAAGGCAGGAGGGTAGTGACCACATCACCTTGTAAGCAACAAACAGCTAAAGGCCTGGAAATCCACCTTACAGAAAAATTCATGCTAGCCATCCCTCCCCACATGTAAGCAAAGCCAAATTTTAGCATAAAGTCCAAAGTCAAGTATTAGAATGGAAAAATGAGCAAACAGCAGAAAAAGAATTCATTACAAAAAGCTTCAATGGTGCCAGGGAAGCTCAATACACAAAATCAAAAAACCTGAAAACATCTACAAGCAAAGGCTCAAATAAAATTGGAGATTGGATAGAAGCCCAAGAAAAATTTCCAGAAGAGTTAAAGGGATTAAAAAAAAGAGAGCCAAAATAATACTTTAAAAACCAAATAAGACTGGTAAAGGAAAAACTGGGAAAAGAAATTAAAGAAATTCAACAAAATTATGAAGAGGGAATTAACAATTTAGTAAAAGAGGTAAAGAAAAAAAAGAACCTCACTGAAGAAAATAACTCCCTAAAAATTTGAATTGGTCAAATGGAAGTGAATGATTACATGAGAGACATTAAAAAACAACAAAAGTTGAAAGAATGAAAAAAGAGAAGAAAGTGTGAATAGAATGAAACTTTAGAAATTAGGAAAATCAACATTGCGTTGCCTTAATTTGATAGCCAATATTTCTGTGTTAATCCATCAAAACTCACTTCCTAAGAGCAGATTGCACTTCTAACCTGCTTAATTCAGTAATCAATCCCAGCCCCCAAACCTTATTAACTAGCCAGAGCAGGGCCTCTACCTTCAATTTATGTAGTAAACAGAAGCCAGTGAGAACTAAGGCCCTCCCCAGGGGATGAATCTTGTGTCCTTGCTTGTCCTTTTCCAAAGATTTGGGGTGATATGGTTTCCCATGGGGGAGCCAAAACCAGAAGGAACCTAGTTAAGCCAAGAATTTTGGAGGCAGCTCTCTCTCATGGAGCAACTAACATTCCTTGAGTGTCAAAGAAGGAATAATCAGCCACACCTCAAGACCAAACTATCTACCAATCAGAGCTGCTTTATATTTGCTATATATATAATCTGTCATTATATTTATATTGGAGATCCCAATGATGTACTGTCAGGTCAATCAGAAGGAAGATTTAAAGAGCCCCATGACCCTTAGATGGGGTTTTTGGTAAACCCAGAGTCTAATGACCTCAATTTATTGGTTGTTCCTACTAAATCTTAAATCAATTAATTACACTCAGATGTCTCTTGGAATTTCATTTGGTATAAAACAATTAGAAATGATAAGACCTCTAAAGAATACTGAATGGGAATAGAAAGTGTACCTTTTTCTCTAATGTTATTGGCACCCTCACAAAAAATGGCAAAATATTAGAGTACAAAAATCTCAGAAATAAATACAGAAAAGGAGAAATGTTAAATGTACCCTTTTTAGATGATTATGAAATAAGTTAGATTCAAAAGAGGGCCTTTAAATCACAGACTAAGGCTTAATTGGAAAATAAATTATCTAATCTAAAAGAATGAGTTGGTCAAAGAACAAATCACAGAAACAATAAACAATTTCAATAAACATAATGATAACAATGAGACAACATATCAGAATTTATAGAATGCAGTCAAAGCAGTACTCACAGGAATATTTACATCTCTAAATACCTCAATAAAAAAGAGAGAGCAAATTAATGAACTGAGCATGCAACTAAAAAAATTGGACACAATAAAAATTCCCAACTAAAAGCAAAAATCAAAATCAAAAGAGAAATTAATAAAATTTAAAGTAAAAAAACTGAATTAATAAATAAGAGTAGTAGCTGGATTTTATAGGGGGGGAAACAATAAAATAGATAAACCACTGGCTAATTTTTTTAAAAAGAAAAAAAACCAAAATTTTTTGTTGTTTAGTCATGTCTGACTCTTCATTTGGATTTTTTTTCTTTTTCGAGTGGGGAGGGCAGGGAAATTGGGATTAAGTGACTTGCCCAAGGTCACATGGCGTTTAAGAATCTGAGGCCATTAAGTATCTGAGGTCCTCCTGACCGCAGGACTGGTGCTTTTTCACTGTGCCCCCTAGCCGCGCCCCCCTCCCATTTGGATTTTTCTTGGCAAAAATACTTGAGTAGTTTGCTATTTCCTCTCCAATTCATTTTACAGATGAGAAAACTGAGCTGAACAGTATAAGGTGACTTGCCCAGGGTCACACAGCTAGAAAGTGTCAGGCCAGATTTTATTTCAGATCTTCCTGACTCCAGGCCCAGTGTTCTATCCACTGTGCTGCCTAGCTGTATTAAACCAAATTACTAGTCTCAAAAATGAAAAAAGGAGAATGTGCAAGCAATGAAGAGGAAATTAAAGAGTCTTAGGGGCTATTTTACTCAATTATATATCAATAAAACTGAGAAAATAAATAAAATGATGAATATTTTTAAAAAATATAAATTGTCCAGATTAGTAGAAGAAGAAATGGAATACTTAACACTATCTTGGAAAAGGAAATTGATCAAGCATAAATGAGCTCCCTAAAACAAAACTAAACTAAACAAAAAAACAAACAAACAAAAAAATGCCCAAGACCAGATGAACTTATAAGCAATTCTACCAAACAGCTCAAGAACAATTAAATAGTACATAAATTGTTTTAATAATAGGTAAAGAAAGAATCCTACCAAATATTTTCTATGACACAAATATGGTTTTGATACCCACACCAGGGAGAGTAAATATGAAGAAAGAACACTATAAACTAATTTCCTTAATGAATATTGATGCAAAAGTTTTAAATAAAACACTAGCAAGGAGATTACAGCAATATATTGCAAAGATCAACCACTGTGACCAGATTGGATCTATGAAGAAATGCAAAGCTGATTCAATAATTAAAAAAGCATAATTATAACTGATCATATCAATAATAAAACAACAAAAATCATATAATTATATCTATAGATGCAGAAAAGGCTTAAAACCAAAAGCAAGTATTACCTATAATGGAGATAAAGTATAATAAACCTTTCCAATAAAATCAGGGATGAAGCATGGATTTCATTATCTCCATTATTATTCCATACCATTCTAAATAGTGTAGTTATAGCAATAATACAAGTAAAAAGAAATTCAAGGAAAAAGAATTAGCAATGAGTTAGAAAAAAAAAACTATCACTCTGCAGATGCTATGATGGCATACTTTGAGGAAAACCCTAAAGAACAGACTAAAAACCTAACTGAAACAATTGACATCTTTAGCAAAGTTATAGAATGTAAAATAAATCCATATAAATCATCGGAATTTCTGCATATTACCAACAAAACCTAGTAGGAAGAGATGGAAAGAGAAACTCCATTTAAAATAATTGCTGACGCTATAAAGTGCTTGGTAGTCTACCTGCCAAGACACACACAGGAATTATATGAACAATTACAAAAAACTTCACACAAATGAATGGAGATCTAAACAATCAGAGAAATATTAATAGCTCACAGGTAGGCTGAATCAATATAATAAAAAAATTAGTACTACCTAAATTAATTTACTTAGTGCCACACCAATCTAACTACCAAAGAATTCTTTTATAGAACTAGGAAAAATAATAACAAAATTCAACTGAAAGAACAAATGGTCAAGAAAATCAAGGGAGTCAATGAAAAAAAAGTGAAGGAAGTCAGTCTAGCAGAATCTGATGTCAAATTATTGTACAAAGTAGTAATCATCAAAATAATCTGGTACTGATAAAAGACTAGTTGATCAATCGAACAGATTAGGCACATAATAGTTGGTGTCCTTCATTCTCAAAGAGGACCAAAATGACATCACTATGTTAAATAGAGCAATGAAAGCTCGGAATGCTCTACCACACGTTGGGCACAAATAACTCAAGTGAAAATTTTGGGCTGGATACTCTAAATTTGTGTATCCTGTGTTTCCTCTGGGTTGTTTCAATTCTGCTTTGTGTTTGAAACACAGCAACTTCTCTGATGTGGACACACCATGCTGAGCAGTCCTTGTGCCAGAGTCTCCCATGTAACACAATCAATTCCAAATTTCTTGAGAGAGACCTTGGGTGTGTCCTTATATGGCTTCTTCTGACCACCATTGCCCTGTGTGAGTTCTACATAAAATAGTCTTTTTGGCAAGTGTACATTTTGCATTTGAACAACAACGTGGCTAGCCCATCAGAGTTGGACTCTTGGAAGTAAAGTTTGAAAGTGCACGCAGTTTAGTTCAACTAAGGATGTCAGTGTCTGGTACCTTTTCCTGCCCAGTGATCTGCAGAATCTTTCTAAGACAATTCAAATGGAAGCAATTCAGTTTCCTAGCATGGAGCTAGTAGCCTGATTAGGTATTTTCTCCCTGGCCAGTCTTTTCCCAGTCTTCTGCATTGGCTGTGAGTGTTCTGCTCAGCTGTGTAATGGTAATCTGAAGATCCCTTTGTGTTGGCAAAGGTAGCAGGTACTTAGCACTTAGTAATTGATCAAGCCTCTGTTGGGGAAACAGAAGGTATGAACTCCAAGAGGTTGGCTGAAAGAGGAAGCTAATGCTGTGTGTATAAAAGAAAAAGCCCCAGAGAGGCACAGTCAGAATTTCTTGAGACCAGCATCTGGTGGCAGAGCAGCTACAGAAGAGAGAATGAAAAACTGAGCCAGAATTTTCTGAGAACTTGTGGTGGTGGAGCTTCTTCTGAACAGGAGCCCAGGAGAAGACTGAGGAAGCATGACCGGGATGCTGAGACTTTGTCTGTGGCTTGGTTGAGCCTTGAATTTCTGGGAGCAAAAATTATGAAGGAATTGAGATGGACTGGACCCTGTGAACTTCGGTGTGGAGCAGGACCTACCCAGAGAGATGGACAAGGAACTGGGAGCTACCATTTAACCCAGGTGACAGTCTGGTGAATCCAGGTAGAATCTGGGATCATGTAAGGGGATCCAGGGAATCTGAGAACTGGCCCCAAGTCAAGATGAAAAGACCTCTCCATAGGTACTGAGTAATGATGAAATTGTAGTTTACTAGTGACCTAGGGGTGGAGGGTCTACATTTTCTACTGTACTTAGTGATTAATGATACTTAGTAATTGATTGTTGAATAAGTGACTGATTGAGTTAACTCAAATGTGCCCCAAGAATGGAAGACTTTGACTATTGTACTTTCAAATGACTGTTCTTTGTTCTAAATACTGTGACCACTTTGGTGAAAACTATGTGGTCATTTTAATGATAAGCTGTTGTGAATACTATATTGTGATTTTCTGTGATAAGCTGTAATATTGTGAATGCTGTACCTTGATTTTCTATAAATATTTTGCTTTGAGTTTTTATGGAAGAGTGTTTACTATACTGTGTAATCAGAACCTTAAAAGCTGTTCACAGTAGCATTCTTCTGGAAAGTTTCTGTGCATGGCATTACTGTGTCTCCTGCCTTTCCTCTGACTCTATGAGGTGGTGTGGCAGGTACATAATATACAGAAGCAAATGACCACAGTTACACCATAAAACTATGGACCTATTTAAAGTTCGCTTAAAGGAGACAAATAGTAATATATAGTTTTCTCATTTTATTCCCTTAAGCTAGAGAAACTTGTACAAGGAGTGCAGGAGTTGAGTCCTGACTGACAAACAGAGGAATCAGAAGACTTTTATACATTTTAGAACCATCCCAAGTCAGGATGACCATACCACAAAATTTTATGACTTCCATTTGTTACAGAAAGAAGTTCCTTGGTTGTAAATGCAAATTGACAACAAATGGAGCAAGGTCTATTTCCATCTTATGGTCTCCCCTTGGCTAGGGCAAAGAGCTCACTATATGACACAAATTGCTGGGAAAACTGGAAAACAGTCTTGCAGAAACAATGTATAGATCAATATTTCACACTATATACAAAGATAAGCACCAAATGAGCACCTGATTTTGACAGAAATGGTAATATAAACAAATTAGGGGAACCTGGCAAAAATTACCTAACAGATCTATGGATAATGGAAGATTTCATGACCAAAGAAGAGATAGAAAGGATCTTGGTAGGTAAAATGGATAAATTTGATCACAGGAAATGTAAATGTTTTTACAAAAACAAAATTGATGCAGTCAAAATGAGAAAGAAAGCAGAAAAATGGGGGTGGAGGAGGATGTAACATTAAGCTTCTCTAAAAAAGAACTCATTTATGAAATACATAGAGAATTAAGCCAAGCTTTAAAAAAAAAAAAGCCATTCCCTAAATGATAAATCGACAACAGATATGAATGGGCAGTTTTCAGAAAAAGAAGTCAAAGCTATCAACAGAAGAAAAAAATGTTCTAAATCATTAATAGTTAGGGAAATGCAAGCTAAAACATTTCTGAGATACCCCCTCACACCCATCAGATTGGCTAACATGACAGAAGAGGAAAATAATGTTGGAGGATATGTGGGGGGAAAAAACTGTTACACTAATGCACTGCTGGTAGAACAGTGTCTGCCCTCAAGGAACTTGCATTTTAAGGGGGAAGACAACATGTAATTAACTAAATATATGCATATGGTGTCACGTGAGCAGTCTTGAAGTGAGGCAACAAAAGGTTAAAAGAAAGAGTAAGGGGGAGAGGAGGGAAGAAAGTATAGCAAGAATTGGGAACAGCAAATGCAAATGCATAGAGAAAGAGAACAGAGTGTCATTTCAGAAATGACAGTATTACCATTTCTAGATTTAAGTCTATGCCAATCAAACTACCTAAAGATGCTTTACAGGGCCAGATAAAATAACTAAATTCATTCAGAGGAATAAAAGGTCTAGAATATCAATGAAAAATATGAAAAAGGCAGAAATGTGAGTGATTGTTTTTCCTTAAATCAGGCAGTATTATAGAGCAACAATCATGAAAACCATTTGGTAATGGTTAAAAAATTGCAAAGTGGATCAAGAGAAAAAACTAGACAAAGAAAAATCAGGAAGATGGAACTCAGTAACTTGATGTTTGATAAAAGAGAAAATGAAAATAACTTAGGGAAGAACTCTGCTTTAAAAAAGCTGCTGAGATTTACAAATGCAGGTTTACAAAACTTGGGCTTGCAAACAAGACCGTATTTCATATTGCACAGTAAGTTCAAATTGGATATATGACCTTGATACTAAAAATCCTATCAATAAAAATTATAAGAGGCAGGTCACCTAAAGGACTCTTGCCCGCTTCCATGGGAAGCGTAATAATAAACTTCTACAACTCTCACGCCAATTAAGCCTGGGACCTTGAATTCTTTCCAGACAATACTGCAGGTTTTCTGGTCTTAGACAAGATCAGAATTCCTGCTGAACCTATTGGGATCCCGTCCCCCATCATTTTGGCGAGCCAAAGGAGAGTCTGTGGTCTCAAGCTTTCTTGGAGTTCCGGTAAACTCCTTTACCTCCTCCCTCTCGTCCTGTAGTTGGGTTCATTTAAGCACCTAGGAAGTCTTGATTGGATGATTCCGGTCTGGAACCAGAATCCGGTCTATTTTTTAATAGACCCGGGACACATCCCAAATGGATGGGGGACGCCTTGTCTAGGGACAAGTGTCTCCGCGTCTAAAAAAATATACACATATTTTTTTTAGGCAAGGCTTTTCACGTGAGATGTCACAGAAAAGCAGACGACTACAAGTGATTCTGACTGGGGAGTCGGGAAAGGATGGGTCAGTCTCCCTCTCTACACCGAGAGACTCACCCCTAGGATATATTTTGTACAAATGAAAAACACTCGGTCTTCAAGACCTCAAGTTGAAAGGAAGGGCCGGCTTCCCCCTACATTTGGGGGTCTGTGCCTAGGCTATCTCAAAGCAATCTTACCTGGCCCCAACTGGCATCTATCTGAGGGTCAAGAAAATGTGATTTGTGCCAAGGGTTCCAGAAATCCTCTGTGAGCTTTTGAACCTTCCTGTCAGCTTCTGCTTCTCTCTCTCTCTCTCTCTCTCTCTGTCTCTCTCTCTGTCTCTCTCTCTCTGTCTCTCTCTGTCTCTCTCTCTGTCTCTCTCTGTCTCTCTCTGTCTCTCTCTGTCTCTCTCTCTCTCTCTCTCTCTTTCTCTCTCTCTGTGAATGAGTGTGTGTGAGTGGTCTGACATCTCTAAGCTTTAAACTGCAACCGCAGGACATTCCTTTGAAATGCTGTATCTCTTTCCCTCCTTCTTTCCCCTGCTGCTGAATGCAGGCTGGAAAGGGAGAGAAAGAGAGCAAAATATTGTCTTGTTTGTGAACAGAAATTTTAAGATCTTTAAAAGTTTGAAAATCTCCTCCTCTTCATTCCACTCTGGCCAAGTGGAGTGAGGAGAAGGTGATAAGAAAGGGAGGGAATCTTTTCCCTCAGAGCAAAGAGGCAGGTACCGTGTTTCCCGATAATAAGACCTATCCCGAAAATAAGCCCTCCCCTTACTGTGTAAGATTCCTCTAAAATAAGCCCTCCCCCGAAAATAAGCACTATTGAGATTGCTACTGTAGTGAAGGTGATCCCCTGCGCTACACGCTACATTATGGTACCCTCTGTATGCACCGTCCCCCCCCCCCA